>NW_028248428.1:0-164023 GCF_964263255.1 Lissotriton vulgaris | reverse complement strand
TGTGTACGTGCGGATGGTGTCTAGATCGAGTAGAAGATGAATTAGGTGAAAAATAAGAAAGGCTGCAGATATGCAAACTACTCTCTGCCTTGTCAGGGAAGAGATCTTTGGATATCCTTTTTATTATACAGAGAGGGTGTCGGATTCCGCAGTGCGAGGCTGAGAAATGACTACCACATCTAAGGAAGCAAAGCAAGTGTACTAATTTCCCACTGTGGGCCGTAGTGTTTAAAAATAACAACACCCCGGCCTTTTCAGGGTCTCTACTTTGAAATTGAATAATAGTTTGCAACAACAGTCAAGAAAGGCAGCAGGTAGGTATGTTTGTGCTAGTGGATGCAGAATAAGGTGAAAATTAAGAAAGACAGCAGACATGGAAACTACCGATGGCTTTGTAAAGGAAGTGGGTGTTTGGTTTTCTAGTCCATTACACAGACTGTCTGTCAGAGTCTGTAGTGGGAGCCTGAGAAATGGGTATCACATCTAAGCAAACAGTGCAAGTGCAGAAAGAACACTCACTGTGCAGTAGAAAGGACGGAAGAAAGGACACAAGTGTGCAAATGACTCACTGTCATTCACGGTTAGTAGTTACCATGAAGGCTGAATAAAGGGTCTGCATTTTGAATTTGAATTAATTTTAGAATAATTCATAATTCCAGCCAAGAAAGGCAGCAAGTGTGCAAATTTTCCACTGCCTTTGGACGGGGTAGTTTTTAAAACACAAAAGTTTGATAAATGTCTAATAACTAATGTTAAGGACAGTGAGGCTTCTGTTTGTTGTTTTTGATGAGGTTGATAGACTGTTTCACGTAACACAAAAGTTATTCGCAATAAATGCATAGAAATTTAAGCTTACCAAATTGAAGATCAATATGTGAGTATGGACTGTTTGCTGAAGATGCTGTTGCAGTAGTTGATGTGCTTGATGCAGCAGGAAGTGGGTTGTTCTGCAATCTCTGTGTTGCAGAGAAGCAAAGTTGTTGGGGTGCAAGTTGCTTAAGTGTTGCACTATATTTGCTGTACCAAAGGAGGATTTTTTGGATTGATCACACCTTGAAAGAGTTATTTGGTAAATTTAATAGGTTACTAATGGTTGGTGTGTTTCAGTTAGTGTGTGCCTGGACTTTGCTGGAATCTTTAAGGGACACATTAGAGCTTTCATAATACAGAAACACTTTGTACTTAGTGATGTCCAATTCTATTTTGTGAAGAACGGTTGAATTCTACATCTGCCTTTAGAACTAGTGGGAGGGTAGCATTTTAAAATGTTTGATAGGTTACACTACATGTGTGCATGCAGCTAAAGAAAACTTAGCATTGTTATGCATGGGCATCCTTTCACAGAAAACATAGCATTCAGGATTGTAAAAGCTTGACATAGGAGTGACTGATGAGTTTATATATGTCGGTGACAAAAGAAAAACAAGTACGATTGTTTTACATTACAGATATACAGAACTGAAAGACTATGCATGTGAATTAATGAAATCGTTTTTTAAGGTATGGAGGGAAGCAGTGAAAGGGTGTTTAGAAGCAATACTGTCTAGCATAAAAAGTGCATAAGTATGTTTTTAAGTAACATATGATCACATGCAAGATATCTAATTAGATATTTGCACACTCCTGCAGTCTAGTCTTGTGTCGAAATTATCTTAAAAAGTAATGTTGAGACACTTTTTTTCACCTGTTACGATTTGCACAATCCTTTTAGAGATATACCAGAGTTCCTCTAACATTCGTACTTAATTTTCTTTTTGAAATTGAGCAATTATTTTGTTTACCTGTTGAAATATACATTTAAATCTTCCTCTTTGAAGGTCAAGAAGCAACACCGCTCCTCTTCACAATATTGTTCAATGGTAGTCTAAAAAGTAGTGGTAATTCCACTGTCACTAATGTAGATATCTGACAATCGAATGAATGATATTTTTACACCACTATTTCACAGTCCTAATGCAAAAGGTGTGTTTAGACTCAACCAAATGAATTTTATTTGACATATGTAGGCAGAAACAGGTAAGTATAACTTACATTTGCTTTTATGAATTGAAGGAGGTCATCTGCTGCATTCGAAACATTGGGCCTGTTGAAAAGAAAGTGAAAAGTAAGTTGTAATTAACATTGCATGATTTAAAGGTGAATAGCTTGTTGAAATAAAAACTTTATATGTATTTACATGTTAAACATAGTGCCAGGGTCAGAATATGCGGTTTCATAAGCAGGATATCGGCACACAAAGTAGTTTTGTTCAGTGCCAGTAATTACTGTGGAAGTTTGTGCATTTTAAAACCCAAAATATTTTTTTTGTGCCAAAGTTTGTTATAATGGTGAGGGCTCAGCAGCTTCCACTGCAATAACGTTTTACAAACATGATGCCAAAACAAGTCATGCAATGACAAAAGTAAAAAGCTGACCATCAATTTCAGACCTACTGCCTTGCCAATGCTTGTTTAATTTTGTTGTCTATAATCTTTTTGAAACTAGTTACAGAGATTTTCCATAATGACTATTTTTGAGAAATAGTAGTATGGATCAACACGTTACTAAATGATTCTGCAAAAAAATGGTAAGTGAAATTTTATAGTAGTTTAGCAAAATGTTTTTTTTCCTGCTTTCTCTTTTTTTATGAGCATTTTAGTTTGAAAGCAAAGAATCATCAATCTTGCTTTTAAGCTTCTGCAATTATTTGCATCAAATCACAGAGCATTCTGGGAGCAGTATACATAGCCTCATAGTGGTAAACTCTGCAAATGTGTGTACACAATTTTTACTAGTAGTGTAGTCTCAGCTTCCAACATTTATTTTGAACACTCACTCTAATAATAATGACTTTGCATCAATGTTGTGGAAGTTGGAAGGTCATTAACATATGGACACAAATATTACCTCGGCAGCAGATAGTTCCCATTCCCGCTCCAGAACGTTTTATTGAAAATTGGCAGCTGAAGGATTTGTGCTGCAGGGGCTGGGACTACTTGTTCCAAGGACAAAGTAAATCTGAATTTTTGATAGCCCTGGTCCCAATAAATATATCATGGTGATCATTGAGAGGTGCAAGAGTTTCTGATAAGTATACGTGGGTCAGACGTGCTTCAGAGCTGTATGCTTTTGTATACCTCAGCCACTGACAGTAGTGCAGTGAGAGCGTACAACATTTATTTAGAGTGTGCAGCCAAATAGTAAAGGCATTCTATTAATGAAGCATAAATACAGGTTTGAAAAGCATTGACATATGGGCAAACATATTACCTTAACTGCAGACAGTGCCCTTCCCTGACCCATTATGTGGTACTGCTAACTGGTAGCCAAAGGGTTTGTGCTGCTGGGAGTTGGGCCTACTTGTTCCAAGGATATAATACACATGAAAACTTGTTGCTCTTGATCCCAAACAAGATATCCTGTGCGTCGGGCTATATGAATTCCACATCCCTGATGGTGCATAGCCAGCTTTCGAACATAGTGGAGGCAACTTAGAAAAGATCCTTACTATAAAGTTTTCTGTATAAGTTGCTGAAACTTTTTGGTTGTAAACAGCACAATCAGCGACGGCTCGTGGAGGGAGTTACGGTGGGGCAGGAGGGCGGGGAGGGGGAGGGGCAGGGCGGAGGTTGCTAAAAACCGGCATATGGATAATTGCGGGTAAGTAAACAATTTAATTAATAAAACGAATTTCGTAGCTCGCACTGCATTGCATTTTGCGATGCAAGGCGCACTACGAAATTCGTTTTATTAATTAAATTGTTTACTTACCTGCAATTATCCATATGCCGGTTTTTAGCAACCTCCGCCCTGCCCCTCCCCCTCCCCGCCCTCCTGCCCCACCGTAACTCCCTCCACGAGCCGTCGCTGAGCACAATACCTTTCAACAGACTGCAAATGTAAAAAAGATGTATATAAGCGCATCATAATAGCAATGCTAACCATTGGAAAGTTCATTTGCAAATTATTGTAGATGTTGTAAGTGTTTTGAAATCAATGCAATGGGAGGGACTGTGGAAACTATTCAAAACAATAATAATTGTTCGTATTGGGGTTGAAAACCAATCATAGGTTTCATAGCAACTGTGTAAGCATGTGCAAATTTTGCGAATTCGCAATCCGCGAATTTGCGGATATGCGAATTCGCAACCCGCAAAATTCACGAATTCGTGCAAATTTGCGGATTTTTTTATTTTTGCCTGTTCGCGGGTGTTCGTGAGGCGCTTTGCGTGTTCGCAGGTGTTCGCGAGGCGCTTTGCAATTTCGCGGGGGGGGGTTTTGCCTGGTTAATCACTGCCACCCTCTCGTTTTTTATGCCCATCGGCCCTCTGTACCACTCGTTTCTGTGCCCTTCTGCCCTCTGCCCCACTCATTTTTTGTCCCCTTCTGCCCTCTGTCCCACTTTTGTGCCCTTCTGCCCTCAGCCCCACTTAGAATGGCGCCGGCAAGCTGCCAGCGCCATTCTAAAATAGCTAGAAATAGCTTCAACAGGAAGCACTAATAGATAAAGTAAAGCAGGTGCTCCAGTTGAAGGTCAAATTAAGTTACACAATCATTAATCACCCCAAGTTTGGGGTGATTAATGATTGTGTTACTGAATTTGAGCAGCACCTGCTTTACTTTATCTATTAGAGCTTCCTGTTGAAGCTGACTTTTGTAATTATTTTAGAATGGGTCTGGCAGCTTGCCGGCGCCATTCTAAAAGAGTTACAAAAGTCAGTTTGAACTTTTGACCCAATCCGTTCCGCTCACGGATTTTAGGGAAAATTTGCGAATCTCGCATTTGCAAATTTACCAAAAATCCGCGAAATCCGCGAGCGGAACGGATTTTCCGCCCATGCTTCCGACGGGCACTATAGATTCGTTTGGTACACGTTCATAAATGTTATCCTTGAAAACCCTCTTTGCTATTTACAAGTATTTTAAAGAAGTAAACTATTAAGATGAGTAAATGCCATTGGTAATAGTCGTGACGGTTCATTTGTTGTAGGGAAACCCTTTAGAAAGATACGAATGGTTATGTTTCATAGTTTTTTTTTATTTCATAAAGAGAAATTTGTGCAATATAATAAATAATAAAGAGATAAGGAACATTTTTTGTAGGGAAAAGTTACCTTCAATTTAATAAAAACTCTTGATAGGTCTGAATTTTGTTACTCCGTGAATCATGACCGATTGTCTTTGTTAAAGGTTTGGAAGTGTATAGAAAATATTATAGAAATATGATTTTTAGTATGGAGAGTTTACATTTTACAGTACAGATGTCTACATTAGATACATTACATAATTATTTAATAAGATTACCCTTTAAATTATTTGATAAAAAAATGTAGATAGTTTAAACTATTAAACCAGTTATATTTTCCAAGAATAACTTTGAAAACGGACTAATAAATGTTGAAAAATTTGCACTTCCCAGAAGTATCCAATGACAGGCAGTATTTGTCGGACTATGAAGAATGTCCATTTTCTCAAAAGGTACCTGTAGAGTTAAAATGCAATCATTAATAGCTTTACATTACAACCCAATTACATTAGTTTAGACTTATAAGTATTCGAAAAAGTGAATATTAATGAATATATTTTCAAAATAAACAATCTTCCATTGAAAAAGTTTAAAAAACATCTTTATTTATAAAAAAAAGAGGCCTGCGAGTGCTCCGTGATACAGAAGGAAATATTACGATGAACAAAGGAAGATCAATAACTTAATACAGGCCTGGGACGGCCTTGTGATGCAGAGAAAAAAATACCATCATGCACGCACAATTAATAATAGAGGCCTAAGCACGTGGCGTAGTACAGAAATACGACACAGAAATGTATGCACGCACAATTTATAAAAATTAGAGGTGTATAGGATCTCGTGACTTATAAAGAAACATTTCAATTATGTAAGCACACTTTAAAAACATTGAGGGGTAGGAGGGTCATGTGATGCAGAAAAGAATACCATCATGTACATACAATAAAAAGAACAGATTCCAAAGCACGTGACAATTTTCAAAAATACGACACAGAAATTCATGAACGCTCAATTAATAAAAAAAGAGGCCCGGGAGTGTTCCATGACACAGAAGGAAATATTAGGATCAACAAAGGAAGATCAATAAGAATACAGGCCTGGGACGGTCTCGTGACGTAGAAAAAAAATACCATCATGCATGTACAATTAATAATAGAGACCTGAGCACGTGGCGTACTACATAAATACTACACAGAAATTCATGCACGAACAATTTATAAAAATAGAGGTGTGGAACAAGTCGTGATGCAGAAAGAAACTTTTAAACTATGTGCATACAATTTAAACAATTTGAGGGGTAGGAAAGCCACATGAAGGAGAAAAACATAGCATCATGCATATACAATTTACAGGGGAGGCTGATGTTGTGACGTCTTCTTTTACCTTTGCTTCTGTCCTCTTTTGTTGTGTCTTCAAAGGCTGCGGTTTTGCTGAGTCTGGGGTGTTTTGGGTGTGGGCGCCGCCGCGCCTATGGTATTGTGGCTGGGCAGCAGCAGCAGTGACACCACGTCGAGTGTCAGGAGTCCTCCTCCGCTGGAGCAATCAGCTCGTAGTAAAATCGATGATGACACTCTGTTTGTCACCACAGCACAGGCAGGCAAAAGAGAGCGTGCTCACGTCAGTGCCCGTATTATATGGGAACCGCGGGGGCAGACCAAACCAAGCCCAGGGACGTCATTGGTAGCGTTTTCGCGGTCTGCAAGAATGATGGCTCTGGGGGACATCCCATAGGCTAATATATTGGTTTCCAGGCTTAGTGATAGCAAACATGCTAGGTGGTGGCATGCGGGGAGTGTGGGCGGGCGTGCACCGCGCATGTGCAAGTATGTGTGTGTGCACTAACAATTAACAACAGAGAGAGATGGGGCGGTGGTATAATGTACGCAGAGGCAGGCCCAGAATCGGATCTGCAATGAGTGAACACTTCTAATCATTCTCCTTAGCGCATCCTGAGCTCTGATTTGTCACTGAGAGGGTGATCGCACCATTATTTGTACTGCTAATCATACTCAGCGTGTACCCGCGCATACGGTACGAATATGCTTTGACGTTACGCGTCGCATTAAAGCTTCCATGTGATGTCATGTACGGCGTTCTGTACGCGGAAGGCGCCAATGTTTCTACTTGGTTTAAAACATTTATTTATGTATTTAATGTACATACTAAGGGCAGACATTTGGGATAACTGATTTTTTTAAATACTTTTAATAATCATTTATTACTTTTAAAAACAATTACACAAATCTGAGTATAACATCATGCGTACTCGTATTGAAAGAGCTGCGCAAGCACATCATAAGCGAACGCAAAGGCATGTGACTTTAAAAGTAGATATTTAATTAGTTCATAACACTTCCTATTGCAACTGTTGAAAGTTCCGTCCCATTATAATCATTTGACTTTGACTTTCTAAGAAGAAGCATTTCTTCTGTTGAAAGTTCCGTCCCATTATAATCATTTGACTTTGACTTTCTAAGAAGAAGCATTTCTTCTGAGAATGTTCTCAAATAGAAGGAAGATCACCATAATAAGTGCAATGGACTCATCTTCCAGCAGTTCTTCAGAGGGAGATTTCATTCCTGAAGAACCTCCAAAGAAGAGGAAAGAAGCTCTAATTTGGAAGTTTTTACTTTTCCAGAAGGACAAAAAAAGGTTAATGCTCTAAAAGTAACCTGTAAAATTTGACAAACAACTCTTTCAAGAGGCGATCCATGTAAAAAATACTCGTCGCACAGCAAATATGGTGCGACACGTGAAGAACTTGCACCCCAACAACTTCGCTCGAGCTGCAAGGCGCACGTTGCACGAGAACCCACCTGCTACTGCACCAAGCACATCAAGTGATGTCATTTGAGATGTCATCAGTGATGTCATGAGTGATGTCACTGACCATGTCATGAGTGATGTAATATGTGACGTCATCAGCAGTGCATTGCGGGCGCGCAAGTTATAGTTAGCTGAACTAAGTATAACGGGGGAATTTCAATGGTTTTTTATAAGAGAAATGTTCAGCTAACTATAACATGTGAAACCTATGGTTTTTTCAATGAATTTGAATGGTTTTTTAAATGCTAATTCCTAACTGTAACGTGTGTGAAACCTATGGTTTTTTCAATGAATATATGTACATATATATATATGGTGAAATGGCAAGCAAAATCTCAACCAAAACATGCATTTTAATGAAGTCAATGGAATTGGTATTATACGTGCATCACGCTATTTTCCATTATATCGCATTTATGCTGTAATGTTGTGCAAATCTGGTACAATCTATTGAATGAGGTCTTTCAAACTACAAGTCCCAGCATGCATACCTAAATAAGTATTTCCTTCGTTTCTAGATATCACATGGAGGGGGTGAAAGCATCACATTTTGAAAAAAACTGTATAAAAACTAAAAGTGGACTACGTGTTTGTAAATTGAGAAAGAATACAAAGGTATTCGAAACGTGTCTGACTATTTGGATAAATAAAGACCTGCATTTTTCCACGATATTTGGAGTCTGTTGTTCATCCTTTGGTGGTGTTCCGGCTGGGCGCTGCAGAGAGGAGTGAAGGTATCGATATATATATATATACATATATATATTCACTGAAAAAACCATAGGTTTCACACCGGTTATAGTTAGGAATTAGCATTTAAAAAACCTATTAAATTCACTGAAAAAACCATAGGTTTCACACCAGTTATAGTTAGCTGGAAATTTTACTGATATAAAACCATTGAAATTCCCACGTTATAGTTAGTCGGACTCACTATAACTTGCGCGTGCAATGCACTGCTGATGACATCACATATTACATCACTCATGACATGGTGAGTGACATCACTCATGACATCACTGATGACACCATCCAGTGAATATGTGTCTTTCTGAAAAATAAATATTAGTGAGTTATGTTTAAATATTTAAATACATATATTAGTGTTTCACTTTGTGTATAAGTGGCTACATGTGTTGATAAGTAGCTACATGCGTATGTATATGGGTTATTTGATATTTTTATTAGTATCAGTTTGAGTGTCTATATGGTTTGGTGGGGGTATTACTTAGCACATAGATGCATGAGTGACTGACTCTTTGTTTGTATGTGTTTTGAAGACAGCATATGTACAGGACTGTATGGGTGGATGAGTGTCTATATGTGTTTGTTAGTGAGTGAATGACTGTCTCACTAGTGTCTTTATCAGTAACTACATATGTTTTAATCTAGTATATATGAATATTGATGTATATAAGTGAGTATATGTGAGAGTAAGAGATTGTAAGAGTTCCTGTTTAAATAAGTATGTGTTTCTATAAGTGATTGTTTAAGAGAATAAATATGTGTAATTTTCAATAGAAGTAAGGTGGAAGTGTGTGTATAACTCTATATTCAAATAAATGGTTGTTCAATAGTTTATTTGCACGTGTGAATATGTGTGTGAGTAACTTTTGGATGAATGTCGGTGTGTAACAGGATGTATAGGTGTATCTCTTCATATGATGAGTGAGTATATGTATGAGTGACTATATAGAACTGTTGGTGAATGAGTGGATGTGTATATAGATAGTGGAAGTACAGAATTGCTTGTTGTAACTGATATAGGTATGTCCATTTTTTAAAAATTTCAGTTTCTATTTTTGAATATGTGTCTCAAGGGTTACTTTACACTGAGAGGAGGTCTGTCACTGTGTCACAAGGATGGTGTCATCAGTGATGTCATGAGTGATGTCACTCACCATGTCATGAGTGATGTAATATGTGATGTCATCAGCAGTGCATTGCACGCGCAAGTTATAGTGAGTCCGACTAACTATAACGTGGGAATTTCAATGGTTTTATATCAGTAAAATTTCCAGCTAACTATAACTGGTGTGAAACCTATGGTTTTTTCAGTGAATTTAATAGGTTTTTTAAATGCTAATTCCTAACTATAACCGGTGTGAAACCTATGGTTTTTTCAGTGAATTTCATAGGTTTTTTAAATGCTAATTCCTAACTATAACTGGTGTGAAACCTATGGTTTTTTCAGTGAATTTCATAGGTTTTGTTAATGCTAATTCCTAACTATAAGTTTCACTTTATAAATAAGACTGTTAGCACTCTAGTTGTTCTTTTTAACACTCTGGTACATTCTGTCATTGGGCTACAGTTGGGCTACATCTAGTTGAAATTTGGGCTACATTTACAATTTTTGGTCTCTGGTGGCCATCTTTGGGCTACATTGGGCTACTTTGGGCTACATTTGGGCTACATTTTGGCTCTAACATATATTAAGCCCAATGTAGCACAATACATATTTTTATAAAGTTAATTTTTTTACAAACCACTTCAGAATAGGGCTACCTGTCCCTACAATTATCCCATTTTTTAAAAAAAAATTTTGGGGGGGAGCGCTCCCAGAGCGCGCCCCGGAGTGCGCCCCGAAAAGCGTATTTCCGAAAAGCGCCCCCGGGCGCGCTCCGGGGAGCGTCCCGTGAGCGCCAATATCGCAAACGAAAACATGATTGTGACGTATCGCGTAACCGCGACCGCGTGATACGCACGGCGTAAGAGCACCCGGAAGTACTCGAGCGAATACGATCGCAAAACGTAAACTTCCGACGCGCTTACGCTGCGCGCCCCCGGGCTCGTAGCGTAAGCGCGTCGGGTCATGTGAGCAGAAAATAACACTTTTCATTGGTTCATAACAGTTTTAGTTTCATAATGATGAAGCCCCTGGTCTTGTGACCTGAAAATAACACTTCTCATTGGTTCAGGACAGTTTTTTTTTCTAAATGATGAAAGACCCCACCTTTTTTGCTTATTCTGACTTTGTCCTTTGACTGAGGAAGACCTGTTTGTTGCTCTCTCTACTTTTTTGCTCCAAATAATGGCTTCAGTAGTAGCATCAGCTGGTGCATCTGCTCCACCACCACCACCACAACCACCAAGAGGACCAGCTCCAAATTATATTGGTGGTCAAGAACAGGAGGAGGAGGAAGAGGAAGAGGAGGAGGGGAGAAGAAGATGGCTGCCAGAAGAAAATACACCTTACAAACCCAAACCACACATTGTATGGCAGTTTTTTTCAATCCCAGAGGGGAAAAAAAAGGTGAATGCGCCCAAGGTGACTTGCCTCATCTGCAATGATGAACTTTCACGGGGCAACCCAAACAAAAAATATTCTTTTGGTAACTATACCATGATTCGGCACATGACCAGAAAGCACCCAAACAACTACTCTCGTGCAGAGTTCAGGGAACTGGCCAGTAACCCCCCCCAGTCATCAAGGACCCCCTCCCAAAGAAACCAACCCACCTCATCAGAACCAGAAACATCCGAGGTGATGCCTTGCATTCAGCCGAGATTTGCTGATTTTAAAATCACTTGTTCTGCATGTGGCAAGCTTATCGCCTATGGCGAAAAAAGCGTTAAGCTCATCGTCCTTGCAGGTGATAATCACAAGTGCCCCAAAAAGAAGTAATTTTTTGGGTTTTTTGTTTTTTTGCTCCAGTTGAGCCAGTTTCAATTCCCTTTTTTTGTTTCTCCCCCTAAAAAAATACAAAAAAAATATAAAACTGTTTTGAAAAGCCAAAAAAAGTTCAAAAAGTTCAAAAAACACAAAAAAAATATAAAACAACAAAAAGAAGAAAAAAAAAAGTTCTTTTTAGAACTACCTCCAATTTCTAAATAAAAACTTCATTTTTTTAAAAACTCTGTCATCTTTTTCCCTCATTTTACGCTCCCCGGTGCGCTACCTGGTGCGCGCACCGGGCGCTTCCCCCGCGCAAAACGAAAAAAAAAAAAATATTTTAAATGCCCCGCGGGGCCCTTTTATAGCCCCCACATCAAACCTAGGGGGTCAAAGGGGTCTATCCCTGACGCCTTATGGTCAGTTCCCCCTTTGTTTTAGCCACCTCTTATGTCTCGATTTTACCGAGACACAAGATGGCGGCCGCTCTGGACTGTTTCGAATGTTTACAGACACCCGAGAGCCAATCAGCTTTCCATGCGCACCTAGCGTCACGCGCCCGGAGCGCTCCCTGGTGCGCGCACCGGTGCGCTGCTATAGATATATATATTTTTTGTAACCTAAATTACTCAAAATCCACTGCAGCACATATCTTGAGACATAGCAAAGGCACATCAGGCTACCAATCCCTACAATTTTGCCAAATTTGGTGGAAATCCATTCAGCCGTTCGGGTTAAAAGTGAAATCGACCGCCCTATGGAAATTAACATGGGGAAAACGCGTTTTGGGACCCCCCTTTTATCTCGGCCCCCGCTTGACGTATCCCCCCCAAACTTTCAAGGAAGGACCGGAGCTCGACGAGGCCATTTTCAGGAAATTTTCAGGCAGATTCGTCAACCGGTGCCAAAGTTATTCCAAATAGAATTTTGAGATTTAACATTGAAAAAAATCCTAATTATAACTACCTACTGGCGACCGCCAGTAGGTAATATATATATATATATGTATGTGTATATATATATATATATATATATATATATATATACATATTTGCCACCAATGTCGTCCGGATACGGAGGGCGCACTTTTGCACGGCTGGTGCAGTCAGCGGGGATGGACACTCCCTCCTTTACCAAAAGAATATGCTTGCACTTGCTCAGTACGTTAATTCAGGTTTTATTTTCTTAAGATGCTCTTGCCAGCACTCCCACACCTACGCGTTTCGGACAGCAGGTCTTGGTCACAGTGTCAACAATTGTCCATCTACTCTTTCTGTAATTTATACCAGTTCACCTTGCTAGCACTTTTATGATGCATTGTTGGTATGGTAGTTTTAAATAATAATAATAATCACTTTTTCACGTTTTTTATGTACCTAACTTTCACGGCAATTCAAAATATATATGATTGTTCTATATACTCATTATGACATTGCACATTTGTATCCAACTCAATTGTTCACTGTAGTTATCAACAATATTATTATTATAAATGTCCCCATGTACTTTCATTATTTTAGGACAGTCCAATCCGACATCCCTAGTGTATTTGCCTTATCATTACCATATTGCATATCGGAATCAGTGTTCCCTCATGAATATGTGGGGATGTTTATTATTTCCTCCTCATCATGGGCTCAGTGTCCTCTTTTGTTGATAACACACTTTCATGTTGATTCACTTTGGATACATCGGCATCTGTCAGTCGTTATATTCAATCTTACAGCAGGCATTGATTAGTTCTTTTTCCTTGTCGAGATGTCAATTTTTTCTTCTTCTTTTACGTTTTTTTCACAGGCTGCAGTTCTTTACTAACTTCCGTCAGTATCGATCCAATGATATTTTATAGATGTATATGCATTTCCTCATCCACATTCAAACCCAACGGGGCTTTTGTCTTGAATCGAATGATTAGCCTTGACTCCAGGCGTCTCAGCTTGAGAATCCTATTTCCTCCTCTTTCATTGATGGGTATGGTTGCTAGTCCACTGTAGGTTACATCCTGCCATCTTTTCTTTTCATGTTTTAGAATATGTTTTACTATTGCATACGTTTAGTCTTTATTTTGCATAGCCTTATGTGTTCCAGGATCCTCTTACGTAATGGGAAGATTGTACTCCCAATGTATTTTTTACCACAAAAACACTTCAACATGTATACCACATGAGTGGTTTTGCATGTAATCACATTTTCTACATTGAAGGTTTTGCCTTGCAGGTTCTTAATCGATTTTAATGATCTTCCAATTTTGCAGGCCTTACATTGGCTACATTTGTTGAAGCCCTTTTGCCTTTCTTGTAGCCATGTGTCCGTTTTTTTAGTTTGAAAGTGGCTTCTGACCAATTTAGCACGTAATGATGGTGCCTTTCTGAATGACATTTGAGGATGTTTCCCCAGTTCTTCTCCAATATCCGAATCTTTGACTAAAATGTTCCAATATTTATTCAATACTTTTTGTACTTTATTGCTTTCTTTGCTGTATGTTAACACCATTCTTATAGGTTCTCGTGATGGTTTCTCTGTGTGTTCCGATTCTTTTTGTATATCAGCCTTTCTGCCCTTGTCACTCCTCTTGCCCTCAGTTCACCTTGTCTCACATCATTGTATTTATATCCTCTTTTTAGGAATCTCTCAGTTGTATCTTTGAATTTGTTGTTCATCTCAATTCTATTGGAACAGTTGCGTTTCATCAGGATAAATTCTCCATATGGGATATAAACATCCCCACATATTCATGAGGGAACACTGATTCCGATATGCAATAAGGTACTGATAAGGCGATCCCACTAGGGATGTCGGATAGGACTGTCCTAAAATAATGAAAGTACATGGGGACATTATAATAATAATATTGTTGATAACTACAGTGAACAATTGAGTTGGATACAAATGTGCAATGTCATAATGAGTATATAGAACAATCATATATATTTTGAATTGCCATGAAAGTTAAAGGAAGTACATAAAAAAATTGAAAAAGTGATATAAATCATTTAAAACTACTAGACCTACAATGCATCATAAAGTGCTAGGAAGGTTAACTGGTGTAAATTACAGAAACAGTAGATGGACAACTGTTAACACTGTGACCAAAACCTGCTGGTCAAAACGCGTAGGTGTGGGAGTGATGGTAAGAGCCTCTTAAGAAAATAAAACCTGAATTAACATACTGAGCGAGTACAAGCATATTCTTCTGGTAAATATATATATATATTACCTACTGGCGGTCGCCAGTAGGTATATATAGTTAGGATTTTTTCTCTATGGGATTTTTGAAAATTCTATGTCTAATAACTTTGGCGTTTGTGGACGGAATTGGCTGAAATGTTCAGGAAAATGGAACATTTTGTTTCTGAGCAGCCCCTGAAAATTTGGGGGGGTTTCATCAAGGGGGGGCCGAGAAAAAAGGGGGGGTCCCAAAACACGTTTTTCCCATGTTAATTTCCATAGGGCGGTTGGCCTCACTTTTAGCTCGAACGGCTGAATGGATTTGCACGAAACTTGGCAAAATTGTAGGGACTGTTAGCCCGATGTGCCTTTGCTAGGTCTCAATATATGTGCTCCAGTGGATTTTGAGTAATTTAGGTTCAAAAAAAGATATATATCTGGGCGGAGCCTAACCACACATCTGATCTGATTGGCTGTCAGCACTTCATCCAAGAAGTGTTGGCAGCCATCTTGGGACCAATATAC
Source organism: Lissotriton vulgaris (assembly GCF_964263255.1). Classification (NCBI taxonomy): domain Eukaryota; kingdom Metazoa; phylum Chordata; class Amphibia; order Caudata; family Salamandridae; genus Lissotriton; species Lissotriton vulgaris. The sequence goes on along the minus strand of NW_028248428.1, from coordinate 148,883 downwards.
ATGATAGCATCTCATTAAAAAGCATTGTAGTTAATAGAGGGTTTTAGGACTTTAGTTACATTATAAATCATTTGTTGATGGTACCATACTCGTTTTAGGAATTGTGGTGGGTTCTAAGGTGATTTTACCATGTGAAAAAACCTTCTGCTGTGATATCATGAATATTGTTTGAAAGAAAACTAATATCTCATGATTTTCCCACAGTGGTTTGGAAGGGGATCTATAAGCTAAACTGAAAGCATATTTTCTGTAAATTCACATTATCTTTCTCAGTCATGTGAAAATAAAGTCTGACATTCTCAGTAAAACATGTACATCCAACAAGGACAGAGACTGTCAGTTGATTCCTTTGTGCTCTACTGCAGCCTCCTAAAGTGTTCTAAAGAACAACTAGAGCGGTAACTCTTAAAACATTTAATTTAAAAAGGAACAAAATGAGGGGGTATATTATGCAATAGAAGGTATTATTAGTGCTGCAGAAAGAAAAATTAGAGCACATTTTGAGTGACTTTTCAAATCCTCTTCTATTTCATTAAAAAATTCTGACATGCAGTCTCCCAAAATGGCCACCAGAGACAAAAGAGCCCAAATGTAGCCCAAATATCACCCAGATGTAGCCCAAGTATAGCCCAATGACAGAATGTCCCAGAGTGTTCTAAAGAACAACTAGAGCGCTAACAGTCCTACTTATTACAAAGGTATGGCACACCTGAAGCCATCTTGATTGGAATAAAGTGGTAACTCTTAAAACATTTAATTTGAAAAGGAACAAAATGAGGGGGTATATTTTGCCATATGAATTATGATTAGTGCTGCAGAAAGAAAAATTAGGGATCATTTTGAGTGACTTCTCAAACCCTCTTCTATTTCATAAAAAAAATTCTGACATGCAGACTGAAATATGCACTTTGAATACCAGCAGCAGACGTCCCTGGTGAGCAGTAGCTTTACTACAGTGATCTAATGTGCAACTAGAGTGCTAACATTCAGAATTTATGGCAAATGTGTGACACATCTGAATGCCTTCTTGATGGAACCAAAGTAAACAAGCATTGAAAATGCAATAGATCTCGCCCTCGTTTAAGTTAAAGCCATTCTGTTTGTAATGAGGTGGCTTTTTAGCTTTGCTTTTATTAGTGTTTTTTCAACTTTCATGTAAATAACATGCATCTGTATGCATATAAGTATATGTATGCATGCATTTATGTTTGTATTTATATAGATATACAGATGATATATGTTTATATATGTATGTATATATATATATATTCACTGAAAAAACCATAGGTTATAGACCATATATAGTTAGGAATTAGCATTTACAAAACCTTGAAAATTCACTGAAAAAACCATAGGTTATAGACCATATATAGTTAGGAATTAGCATTTACAAAACCTTGAAAATTCACTGAAAAAACCATAGGTTATAGACCATATATAGTTAGGAATTCGCATTTACAAAACCTTATTTTACTCACACAAAACCATTGAAATTCCATATCTAGTTAGTTGCACTAACTATATATCGCGCACCCGCAATCCACTGCTGATGATGTCACATATTACATCATTCATGACATGGTCAGTGACATCACTGATGACATCACTGATGACATCTCAAATGACATCACTGATGACATCACTGATGACAACATCCAGTGACTGTATGATTCTGTAAAGTTAAAATATGTCTTACATATTGAAGAATGAGTGGATGTATAAGTGTCTGGATGAAGGATTTAGTAGGTGCATGACTGACTGTATGAGTGAGTGATTAAATGTGTCTCACTGAGTGCATGGGTTAGTGACTAAACTGTCTTAATTTGTCCATCATTATGTCTGTTGTTCTGTAAACTGTTGCATGTGTTGATAAGTAGCTATATGAGTAACTATATGGGTTATTGATTGGTTGCCCAAGTATTTGTATGGGAGACTGAGTGTGTGTGTGGGTGGCTGGGAGGTGTATGACTCTGTGCATAGATGTGTGAGCAGTTGATTCACTAGATGTATGGTTTCAAAAGTGCATGTGGAAACAGCTGTATGGGCGGTTGACTGTGTGCATGAGTGTATTGGTGAGTGAATGGATATCTCAGTGCTACATGTCAAAGTAAGTACATATGTAAAACACAGTACATGTGAGAGTTGACATATATAAATAACTGTGCATAAGAGCCAGTGAATGTGTGAGTGGCTGTATGGATCATTGTGAACTTGTATCAGGGATTGTATAAGAGAGTAAATATGTGTTAGTATATGTTTGAATAAGTAAAGTTTGTATAATTGTATAGTTGAGGAAATGGAGGTGTGATTGATTCTTTGCATGACTGACTAGGTGTGTGAGTAACTCCATGGATGAGTGACAGTCTGTGAATGTCTGTTTACACTGATTGTATCTAAGGTTATATTAGAGTTTGAAGAGGTTCATCGTATTATCACATGAATGATATCATCAGTGATGTGATCAGTAATGTCAAATGAGATGTCATCAGTGATGTCATCAGTGATGTCATTTGAGATGTCATCAGTGATGTCATCAGTGATGTCACTGATCATGTCATGAATGATGTAATATGTGACATCATCAGCAGTGGATTGCGGGTGCGCGATATATAGTTAGTGCAACTAACTATATATGGAATTTCAATGGTTTTGTGTGAGTAAAATAAGGTTTTGTAAATGCGAATTCCTAACTATATATGGTCTATAACCTATGGTTTTTTCAGTGAATATATATATATATATATATATATATATATATATATACTACTATTATAAAGAGAGAACACAAACCTTTGAGCCAGGTAAACTCAAAAAGTACACCACCAATCAAAACACCCAAGACATCTTTGAAAACCTCAGGGCAAGCAGAAGGACATAGGCTATTAAAAATAAAAAATATACGTTGTTTAAAAAATTTCGAAATAAAAATAAAGTAGTCCCTTGCAAGTAGCGCCGGCCGCGATGTCTGCGTGATGACATCATTTGCGTTTGCACTCCCTGGCAACACTTCCGGAAATGGCGCCGAAGATCGCGACCTGCTGGGAGGACTGCCGCGGCCCTGCTTGCTGCTGGGCGAAGTAGCGGCCTGTGCGGGCGGGGTGCATGGAGAGTGGCGGCCTGTGCGGGCGGGGTGCCTCGAGAGTGGCGGCCTGTGCGGGCTGGGTTCCTGGAGAGTGGCGGCCTGTGCAGGCGGGGCGCCTGGAGCGGTACCGGCGGCTGAGGTAAGGATCAGGCGGGAGGGGGGGCCGGGACGGGAGGGGGCCGGGACGGGGCGGGAGGGGGCCGGGGGCAGAAGTGCACGCAAGCCTCAAATGCTGCCCCCAGCCCCTTTCTGCCCCAGGCAACGCTGGGGCGGGCTGCTAGTATATATATATACACACTTATATTTCTATGTTTTTTTATTTGTTTTACTAAAAACATAAAGGCTAAGGAGATGTTATATTTAGGTGAAAATGTCGTATAGAACATAACATTTTAAACTACAAAATCTACTTATATAGTTTCTTTAGGGCACAAGGTATAGTCACTTAAGATATCCATAACAGGTGAAATTAAGTGGTTTTGTCAGTTTAAATGTTATATTTTAATTGCCATTTTCACCTAACTATAACGTCCCTTTACCCTTTGTTTTTAATCACATTTCTAAGCTTTCTTTTAGTGCATAGTAAGCTATTATACCAATTTCTAACCATAACTTCACAATTGCTGTATTTTTATGTACAATTCACTTTCAATTGTAATGAGGTTCATGCATTCCATAGAAAAAAGAAATGAACAACAGCATAGTTTCATTTTAGCACAATATATACAATGTATCAGTCCTTCTTAAGTCATCTAAACCACAAAAAATTAAAGCACATCACAATTGTACCCTGAGTTCATCAAGACATGGACAATGTACTAAAATGTGAAACAACTTTTATTTCATGTGAGTGCAGTCAACACACACATGATCTACTCAGTAGATCCATTCATGCACACAATGTAAAGAAGTTGCTTTGCCAAATAGCAGCAACAATTGCCCATATTCAGGGAGAAAAGAATCACAAAAATTCAACTTGTCCTTACCCCTTGAGGTAATAGTAATATAATAAGTATAAGGTGGTCCCATCTTCAAAAACATTTTGTTTTATTTGTAATTGTTGCATTTTTAGTTTTGACTCCAAACATTGATTAACTCTTCATCAACATGGGAAATCACATAGCTGGCATTAGAATACAGATACAAACGTTTCTTTCCCTCAGGTGCCCCATGATAATCTGAGCCGAAGGGACAAGAAGTGCAGCAACTAGGAAGCCCCAGAATGTCCGAGGAGCAGTGGGAAATGATATATGCATCCAGTCATAATAAGTAATGAAAGAAACAAAGAAAACAGTGCAGTAACATGACATGGCATGTGGGATCAACACCCACAGTGAAGAAGATTCCGCATCTGATAACTTCCTTATTGAAAGAGGGAGGTATGGGATGAGAGGTGAGGGTGGAGGAGAGGGACACAGTGGGGTCAGCAGGGTATCACACACATCCCCTGATCAAGAGAAAGGCCTCCAATTGGGGGGTTCGCCCATTTTCTCCAGTAATTTAAGCACATATGTGTCCCTCAACATGTCAGCCCTGGCTCCTCCCTGCCGGTGAACATCTCTGGCTACAGCCTGCTTGTGTATCACTCTGAGCCAGACCATCTCCTGAGGTGGTGCGGCCGGCAACCAGCACATCGCTATGTGGTGCTTGAATAAAATCATTCCCAAGTCCACAAATTTAAATATTGTCTAGTCTTTTTGTTCCTAGCAGTTAACCTCAAAAGACATAGTAAGGGGCCAGGGCCTTGCGTGTATCATTCAAAACTGTTATTTTCTTATTTATTTATAAAGATGTATTTAATGTAAACATGACTCTTGCAGGTTACAAAGCACTTTACAATGATCACAGCAACATCATAAGAATACCAAAACATTATAAGGAGGGAAAATGGAAAGGTAGAATCTCTAGAGGGAAAAGCACAGGTTCCAGCTAGACAAACACGCATTAAAACTGAATGGGCATTTAGTCTGCAAGAAATAGGCATAGGTGCACGCAAAGAGATAAATCCTCACATAGAGTATAGATCCTTCATTCTAGTAATCTCTTTATTTCTTTCGTAAATGAAGCAGTTGAGGGATTAATTCTGATTTTAGGTGGAAGTACATTCGAGATACTTTGGGCCATGCCCGAGAAGGCTTGGTTATAGGTTTTTATTTTTCAAATTTTTGCGGTTCAGCAGTAGGGAACTAGTTTCACTAGATGCTCTGACACCACTGGACAGTTCTTGTTTTTGTACAAAGTATCTTTGAGTGTTGAAATGTAGGGCTCTATGGTTCATGCAGGCAATTTTCAAATAAATCCTTGCCTCTTATGGAAGCCAGTTAAGAACTTTCAAGTCAAGGGTGATGTGATTGTTTCTTTTTGATTCTGTAATGAGCCTAGTAGCAGAGTTAAGTGAGACCCTTAGTGGTGCCAGCTTAGCTCTGGGTTACCAATATACGGTTGCACGCCCATAGAACAACCTGGGAATCACTAGAGCTTGAATAGCTTACTTGAGGTCATCAGGAGGTAGGAATGGTTTTATTTTTCCTAAGATGTTCATGTGGATATTTGCTCCTTTGGTGGCAGAGCTGGTGTTCTCATGCATGTTTAGAATCTTGTCCAGCATAATTCCCATAGGTATTTTTGACTGAATAATTTGTGGTACACAATTCAGCCCTGTTAAATGTTTCATCCATTCTGCGATGTCCGATGCATGGTTGGGAGGGGCAATTAGGAGGAATCCTGTTTAGAGAATGTTTAAGGTGGGTACCAGTCAACCAGTTTTGTGTTTTTGCAGTGCTGAGTTTAGAGATCGAATATCTTCAGGGTAAGAGACTTTTAAGAATAGTTATGTTTTATGTGATAGTGGATGTTTGCTAAATTCAACAATTCAGTTGGAGGTTCAATGAATAAGTTAAAGAGAGTGGGAGAAAGTGAACACCGCTGAGGGACCCCTCACCTGACCAGTGAGGGTCTGGATAGGAACATGTTGACCTCTAAACTTTTAGTTCAGTTCTGGAGAAAAGAGGCAAACCAGTAAAGAACGGTCCCTGAAAGTCCCAGTCTACATTTCAGTAGTTCTAGAAGGCAAACATGTTTGACGGTATCGAAGGCTGACAAGAGGTCAAGGAGGTTAAGAAGGTAGTATTCATTCTGATCCAACATTTTTAATGCATAATCCAATATGTGTGTGATTGCCGATTCAGTGCTGTGGCCATGGTGGAAGCTAGATTCGAATTGATGTAAGAGACTGAATTGATCAATGTGGTTGCATAGTTGAACATGTACACATTTCTCAAGGAGCTTTGATAGTGTCAGAATCATTGAGATTGGGCGAAATTAATTTGGGTCTGAGAGGTTCACTGTTGTTTTTTTTTTAATGGGGGTAACCTGCCCTGCCTAAAGGCTATCAAGGATTGAACCTTGAAGTAGTGAGGCATTAACTATTTTAGTCAGGAGAGGGAGTAAGGACATTTTGATCTCATTAAAGATATCCATTCATAGTGGGTCGTTAAAGTAGTTTGTGGGATTTTGTGTTGATAGGATTCTGAAGATGGCACTTTCATCAAAAGTTTTGAATATGTTTCACAAAGCATTGTTTTGGGGGTTGTGTGAGCTGTGCTACCTGTTTCTCAGCATTCCACGGTGTGGGGTGCTACAATGAGGTGGAAGAAGAAGGTGTTCTATAGCTGACCGCAAGTCATTTTTGATCTTTGTTGTCTTTTCCTTGAAGAAGGAGGGAAACCCCTTTTAATTTGACTGAGGTTTAGAAACTGTGGGGTTTGCTCACTGGATTGTAGCTTGACCAGTTTGAACTGTTTTTTCGGATGATATTTAGCACTGTCCAATTGGCTTCTAAAGAAATCTGCTTTTGAGTTTCTTATACTTTTGTTGTAGATATTCCTCGTGATCTCAAGAGTTTAAGGCTCTCGAGGGATGGTAAGGATCTCCACGATCATTCATCTAGTCTGAACTTATGTATTTCTGTATTGGGGCTGCCATTGAACCAAGAGTCTTTGGTGGACAATCTTTTTACCTGCATGGGTGCGATTGAGTCTAAAATGCTCAGCATTGAGTTGTTGTTAAGTTTTGTGAGGTCATGGGCATCTGTCATATCTGACAATGGTGATTTTGCTGACGGTTGTCGGATCATTTATGATTATACTTTGCATGCTCTTTTTCCATTGTTTGGGTTTCTTTGGTTGACTTTTTCTTGTCTTCATTGTTTTTGAGATGAGGAAGGTGATGCAGTGATGATCGGTCCAGTCACAAGGGGTGGTAGATTCCAGTTGGATGATATTACTCTTCCCAATAAGGTCCATAACTTCCATCACTCTCACCCACACTCCCTCTACTTTTGGGCATGCCCATACGATTTAAAGAAATGATGCATCTGGGTATCTGTAGTTCCCCCGCTAGGAACTAGTGCGTAAAGATCTTGATTACTCATTGGGGCTTGAGGTATGTCTGGTGCAATTAATTAAACTGCATGTATTTCAGGCACCCATGGTGCAAGCCTCATTTCACATCTTAAAGTGCCATCTTCAATTTTTTAACTGATAGGGATACTCAAAGGCATTCCTTCAATTTAGGCTTAATAAGCAGTGGATTACCTTAATCTTGAGCTAATAAAGCACCATACAATACTGTAATGGCCTGTCTCCCTGTTACACGAGTAAGAACACATCACAGTCTGTCATTTGACCCATTCCCCATTTGTACTGCACCACGGGCACAATGCATTATGTGCCCGGAAGAGGCCTACTCTGAAGCCTTGAGAAGACTGAAAGTCTGGAAAAGAATAATGTCCCCACTGTATAAAAATTCCCTACTTTTCCAACCCCGGCCTTCCACCTTGGATGGGTATTATGAACTGTGAGCAGGGTCTGCATCCTTGGCCCACTTCACAGTAGTAGCTGTGGTGCATAGGACACCTTAGCATCTCGCTGTATGTAACTATCCCAGCCAAGACTAGTTGCCCATGCCAAATTGCTCAGTCTTCTCAGAGGACAGTATCTGATCATAGTTGGGGGTTGGCCTGACACTGCATGGGCCACTGCAGTTGGGCAGCGGCATAATATAGCTCAAGGTTTAGTATGCCCAGGTCTCCCATCACCATCAAGGGTCGTTGGAGCGCTGCAGTCGAGATCCTCTGCTTTCTCCCTTCCCAGACCAGTTCTGACACTAGATTCCTTAATTCCTTGAAGAAGGTACACGTGGGCACTTCCGGGAAGGCTGTATCATAGTACGCTCCATAGGCAAGAGGGGGAGGCACAACCAGAAGGCCTCGTATAGCTGATAACATCTACCTAAATTACCATCAAGAAGATCCTTTTCTGAGTGAAATGCATTTTTCCACAGGAAGCAAAGGGAGTTCATGTACTAGGGTAACCACTAATTTGGCCGCTCTGCTCTTTCCGTTCATTCCACTCACCATAGTGGCAACAAACAAGACTTCCCCCAATTGATCCTGGTGCCAGTCGTTACCCCACAGTGCTCCAAGAACTCAAAAAAAGCTGCCAGTTCACATTGGTGATCTCAGCTGTATAGAGGAGTGTTGACGGCGTACAAGGATGTTTTATGCCACTCCGTCCCTATCAACACTCCCTAGTCCTTGCCCCTAGCCCTCAATCGACAGGCCAGGGACTCCATCACCAAGGCAAATATAATGGGCGACAGGGAATGTGGTAAATAAAAACATTACCCTGTCGGAATTTCTATACTTAACCAAAAGGTCATGCATATAATGAGAGGCATAGTCCGTGGTGTCCGATTCAAAAGGGCTTTAATTCAGTAACTCGAGTTAAGGGAGAATCGGGTTCCATCTCCACTAAGGATCAGGAAGGATCGTCATCTGAACTTTATTCACAGAGTACATTATTTATACTTTAAACATACATTACATTGCATGGAGAAGGCGGAGCGCTCCAGGCGGAGCAAGTGAAAGAGAGAGATAAGAGCACATGGGCGTGAAAAGGGCGGGTAAGAAGGCGTTCACGTGGGTGTTCCCTTGGGGTGTCATAGGTATGTCATAGGTGGGTGGATACATGGAGGGGGGTCTGCATGGACAGCTGGAACCTTTACCCTACTCGTGTGCGTAACTTGGTCATGACGTGGAATTGACGTGTAACTGAGGGAAACTGGGGGGAGCAGACTTTCGTGCTAGTGGAGAAACCTTGAATGTCAGGACGACCTGCACTTCTGGTATTATCTGATATCTTGAGTTTGGAGGATGTATTATCTGAATTAAAGGTAGCTCGAGCAAAGGTTGCTCATCACTAAGAGCCAGTGTGTGCATATATTTCTTCGTGCATTGCGTGGGGCCATGGGCCTTCTATGGATGCGAGTTCTGTAAATCACTTGAATGGAGACAGAAAGGCTAGGCCCTATCTTCTGCAGGTGGGTTATGTTTACCTTCTTCATTAAGTAGGAATGTGTTTCTGTGGAGCGGAGCAGATAACTGTAAGCAAAATACTGTCTTGGCAGGCCGGGCTGGGCACCTCTCGGCTGAGCAGGAAGTATGTGAGAGGTCAGGGATACATAGCTAAACTGCAGCTTTCAGAGTATCAGGAGGCATGGAGCCTGAATTCGGGTCCTGGCTCAGCTGAGCCACAAAACGGGTTCATCTCGACTTTTAAACGTGCACCATGCAAGTGCATTGGCAACATAGGCCTCAGTGCAGAATTAACGTTTCTTTCATGGAGGGCTTGGTTACTGACATTCTAACGTTGAACGGAAATGTAGAGGCATTATTATTACAGGCATGAGAGGGGAAGTGCATGGTGACATGGACATACATAGGGTACATGCAGGGGACACATTGGCCATATAAAATTTCTATTTCCTCATTCCCTCCTTGTCCCCTACTGTGCCCTTCAGGACACATCTATATTCATGATACCATATATCTGATCATACAGCATCATTTGTTCGTCTTTTTTCTGTTGTATACGTGGATGGGGAATACAGGCAGTGGCACACAAGCCGCAAATCGCCGGGCCACATTGCAGACAGAGACAGCAACTGAATATAACGAGCAGTATCATTCCTAGGAACGACAATACTTTCCATCCCCATGCTGATATTACACTCCAGAGCCAACTGGACCAAGTCCATGTGCCTGGGTTTTGGTGTATCTCGTGAGCTATCTTGTGGAGTCTTGTTATAGCTGCATATACGGATGGCGCGTTATTAGGAATAAACACGCAACAACTGGAGCCGATCACTCTACAAGCCCCGCCCCTATCTGCCATGATGACGTCAAGAACAAGGCGGTTCTGAAGAACAACAAGTCTCATGGCAGACTGCTCCTCCGTCAAGTTCGCCAGAGCAGATGCAGTTTCATTTACTACTGCTTCTAGAGTTCTTGTTAACCTACGTATTAGTTTACTGTTTTGGACGGGACCTATGAAGAAAAAGAATCCTTTATTGAAATCTGTATATTGCTCCAAAGCTGTCTCAGTCTGATCAATCACTGGGGAATCGGTCTCCCTCCTATTTCTAACATGCACTAGTCGGGAATCTCGATGATAATGGGATGGGGCTAGAAAGACGGGTGGCAGCAGGAACGCTATATAACACGTCCCACCCCGTCTAAGGGCAGACGTACACAGGCTGTCTGACCGCAAATGAAATAGGAGTGGCGGGAAGCTTTGAAAGTAGACTTTCCTTCATCATTGAACTCGACTACAGTATTACAATCACTGTGTCCCAAAGGCACTGACCCTTTCTTTCTAACACACAATTCACCTTTTACTGGTAAGACTGATATGAACGGTGGACCTGTATTTTTCTCGGACTGGACATTCAGAATCATAAAGTTAAGGGAAGCATTTCCTTGTTCGTACACTTCATTTTCTAGATCGGTCCCTTTTCTCTGGGGAAGACCATCTTCGTCTGGAAAACATGCCTTATTCATTACTTTATTCAAATCTCCCCAAATCCAATCGCCCTGGGAAACTGTGAACTTTCTGTCTTGTGATGACATTAAAGCAAACCATGCTCCGCACGAACCATTGTGCGAGAACGGAAAAGGAAAAAGGGGCAGAACTCCCTTCGTTTTCTGATAAGGTGGGAGTCGGCCACATACCCAGCAATTCGTTACATTGCTGGTCTGGTGGGAATGGTGCAACATTCGAAAAAAAAGTATTGTTGCGCAGTGCTAGTCGATATGACAGTTCATGGGGTGGCAGATCACTGAATGTGTGCTCTACAGTACCATTAGAGGAAGAGTGTATACGTGAGGCAATAGTAGGAAAGAAAACATGTAGTGTCAAGCTGATACATATAGTCGTTATACTTAGAAGAAACATAATAATCAGAGTTACTATACGTCTACTGCGTAAAATCTTACAGTATTTCTCTCTCATCTTGCTCTTTTTGCTATTCTGGTCTACGATCTTATACATGTCAGGAACCTGTCTAACCGATTCACCACCGAGTGGACTTAAACAATTAAACGCTGTCTGACTTACTAGACCGTAACTTAGACCTATACTCCTGTTGCGGAGTCTTTTCTAGCAAAGGGGTTTTTGAATCATTATTGTCGGGGCAGTCCTTAATTTTTATCAGAGTTCCGGTATGTCCATGGAATTTCTTAATATGCTGGGCGTGGATCCAGCCTTTTCTTCCTTCGACCTTGACGGCAGTCCTCGTGGTAAGCAGTACTAGCTTCGGTGTTCTCCAGCGGGGCTCAAGAGGGCTTGAACGATCAAAATTTCGGACAAAAACCATATCCCCCGGGACGATGGTGTGTTCTTTGACTTGGGTGTTGTCAGGTAAGGCGGCGGCAACCTGTGAACGACAAGAGAGTAGTGCAGACATCAAGGAAGCCAGGTAATCTGTCAGCATGTTACTGTCAACATCAGTAATTTTCTTTGGCATAGGTGTACCCCACATATTCGGTGGTCTACCAAAAACCACTTCGTAAGGGGACAGGCCGGTTCTGGAATGAGCTACCATACGCATGTAAAAGAGGGCAACCGGCAAGGCTACCATCCAATCCACGCCTTTTTCTGCACAGACTTTCGCTAATTTCGTTTTAAGGGTCTGGTTATGACGCTCGACGAGTCCAGCTGCCTCTGGGTGTCGTACACAATGAAATTTCCACTGGTATCCTAACAGAAGGGACACTTGTTTCATTAATTCAGAGGAGAATGGCTGACCGTTATCTGAGTACACGACACGGGGCAATCCGTACCGTGGGAAAAACTCTCGTACCAATTGCCTGGCGGTGGTCACAGCAGTATAATCTGGGACTGGGTACGCTTCTGTCCATCTAGATAGTGCACATACAACTACCAGGACGTATTTGTATCCTCTACATCTGTCCATCTGGATTTAATCCATCTGGAGGACTTCAAAAGGATGGTCAGGAGGATGAAATCCACCCTGCTCCACCGGAATGCCTTTGCCTGGATTGAACTGGCAACAGATCATACAGGTGCGTACTTTCTGTTTTGCTGCTGCACGCAGGTGCTTGTTAAACCAAATATTCTGTAAACTGTCTAGCATTGCCTTTTCTCCTAAGTGTGCTGGACTGTGTGCTGTGTTTATGATAACTTGTACCATAGAGTCTGGGAGAAACCATGTAGCTTTGCCTTTTGTCATCCAACCCTGGTCTGTCTGGACCCCTCCTTGTTCCGTCCATTTCTTTATTTCGTCTGGAGTGGCATGCGTCTGTATATCAAGTATATCTTGTGAGGGATCCCTGACTGTCATGCTGTTTGTCAGTGATGGTACTTTTGTCTTTGTCGTGTCTGTTGGTGTCTGGGCTGTAAGTTTAGCTGTTCGGTCTGCCAGGTCGTTACCCTGGTAAATGGTGTCTGTAGCTTTCGTGTGTGCTTTGCATTTCAGGATGGCTATGGCTGTAGGCAAATGTATTGCTTCTAACAGAGCCTGAATAAGGGGACCATGCTGAATTTTGGTCCCATGAGAGGTCAGGAAACCTCTCTCCTTCCATAACACTCCGAAGTCATGAACAACCCCGAAGGCATACTGTGAATCTGTATAGACGTTCACTTTCAAGTTCTTGGCTCGTATGCAGGCTTGTGTCAGAGCGATGAGCTCTGCTGCTTGTGCTGACAGTGTGTCTATTTTTTGTGTCTCTGTGACCGCAGTATCAGTGGTCACGGCATAGGCGGCCACTAACTCTCCTGTGCTTGTTCTCATGCATGAACCATCTACATAAAGTGTCAGGTCAGGGTCTGGCAGTGCAATGTCTGTCAGGTCTTGTCTTGGTTTTGTCACTGTATTAATTACTTCCACACAGTCCTGTGGTGCAGTGTCCACTGTGCTTGAGGGCAAGAGTGTAGCAGGGTTAAGAATTTTGCATCGTCTGATCTCTATCATATCCTGTCAGTCTCGCTACAGTCAGATGCTGTGTCTGTGTCCTGTTCAAGAGAACTTCCACTGCATGCGGAACCTGTACTGTCAGGGGGTGTCCTAACACTATGGAATCACTCTGTCTTATTGCTAGGGCTGTTGCTGCAACTGATTTCAGGCACGCAGGCAGAGCCTGGGCCACTGGATCCAATGTACTAGAAAAATAAGCACAAGGCTTGTGTTTTCCTGCTTGATCTTGTGTAAGGACAGATAATGCTGTTCCATCTCGTTCAGTGACAAAAAGCATAAAAGGCTTGCTGTAACAAGGAGTCGCTAAAGCTGGTGCTTGACATAAGGCTTTTTTCAATTCTTCAAATGCCAGGGTATGTTCTTGTGTCCAAGGGAGGACAGTCGAAGACGCTGCCTCCTGTGTTGTCAGCTGTATGAGTGGTTTGGCTAGGTAGGCATACTGGGGAATCCATTGTCTGCAGTAAGAAGTGAGGCCAATGAAGGCCCGTACTTCCTTTTGTGTCTTGGGCTGTGAAAGGTTAGCAATTAACTGTATACGTTCTTGTGTCAGCTGTCTACCCCTCTTGGACAGCAAGTGTCCAAGGTACACCACTTGCTGTGCACAGAATTGCAACTTTGAAGGGGACACCTTGTGTCCCTTTTCTGCCAAAAAGTGTAAAACTGTCAGTGATGCATGTTCGCAGTCTGGTTCTGTTCGTGCTGTGATCAGGATATCATCTACATATTGGAGCAGTGCAGTGTTGGCAGACATGTGAATACTGTCTAGTTGTCTCTTTAGTGCTTGGCTGTAAATACTAGGACTTTCTGTAAAACCTTGAGGAACTCTCGTAAATTTAAAGCTGCGTCCATTTAAACTGAATCCGAAAAGGTATTGGCTCTCTGGATGAATTGGAACACTGAAGAAGGCGTTCTTTAGGTCAATTACAGTAAAGAATGTCGCCTCGGAATCAATTGCAGTCAATAATGAAGAAATGTCTGGGACCACTGGGTATTGAGGAATGATGCATTTATTCAGTTCTCGAAGGTCAATCACTAGTCTGTAGACTGGTGGTGCATTAGGGTCTGTTCGTTTAAGAATAGGGATGACAGGTGAATTACATACATTCGAGTCAGTTTCTACTACTACTCCTTGCGCAAGGAGTTCGTCAACAATTTTCAGTAAGGCTATTATGGCATCAGGTGGTAACTTGTATTGTCGGATGCGTGGCAGTACTACTCCTGGTTTGATAGTGACACGGTGTGGCGTAATGTGCATGTAACCTACATCAGTTGGACCTTGTGCCCATAAATGCTGTGGTACATTCTGGAGTCTGTGATCAAAATCTTTCAACACATAATGTCCTTTAAAATCACGTAAGAACAATCGTACTCCTTCCGGAGAACAACATATAACTGCTCCTAGTTCTTTCAATGTCTTTATACCAAGCAAATTTTCTGGACATGATTTAGTAAGTAGCAAGTCTGTGGTACGGGACAATGGACCGACTCCTAGGGAAACTGGCTTTGACACTTCATTAACAATAGGCTTTCCTGAAAATCCCAGGGAAACATTCTGTGAGCCCGAGAGGGGTGCCCCTGGAACCTCGTCATGACTGATGGTAGTTCTGCTCGCCCCTGTGTCAATCAAAAATGTTCTGTCTTTTCCCAATACACGGCTATGTACATAGGGACCTTCTTGATCTACAGGAATCTCAATAAGGGGCAAGCCAACCTCCCTCTCTAGGCTGTTTCATGAGAACTGTTGGTATTCTGGATAGTCTGACTGTGTGTACTGGTACATTTGTTGTGTGGCTTGTTGTGTGGCAGCCGCTGGTGGGGGTGGGAAATTCGCTACTGTCTGTTGCGTGTTCGGTGGGGTGTTATTCTGTCTAGGAGGATGCGGTCGTTCTTTTGTCTTGCCTGTAGCTATATTGTGTTTCAGGACAGCACATTCTTTTACATAATGACCTGGCTGCTTGCAGTAATTGCAGTTCCCTTTAACAGGTGTCGTGCCCTTTTTATTCGTATTAGCTGGTACCGATTGTGCAACCAGCACTTTCATTTTCGTGTCTTTCAAGCATCTCTTTTCATGATCCTGTTCCTCTCTAATTCTGTTCTGGTGATATTGTAACATTTGCAACATTTGGGAAGGGCTATTTGCTTGCCAGGTACTCTCAACCTTCAGTACCCTATTCTTGATCGGGGGTAAGGAATTCTCTACTAATTTGCTCACAAAAAGATGTGGATATGATTCACTACTTGGCTTAAGGCCACTATTAATAGAAAAACATTTCTCGAATCTAGAATAAAAATCACTGGTGTCCTCGTCTTGTTTCTGTTTACAGGCTGAAATAGCATCCCAATCTTCCTTTTTAGTAATCAATAATCTCGGCAGGACCTGTATCAGGAGTTCAGGTAGTGCTTTAGCTTTGTCCCTAAGACCAACACCAGGGTGCCGGCCTTTATCCTCTGTTTCCAATTCTGCCCAACTTAACTTTTTCTCTCCCACCTCCCAGTCTTTCTCTTTAAGTTTTTCGTAAATACCAGCAGGCAACAGTACTTTCAATAATTTTATAATGTCAGTGTACGTATAATCCCCTATGCGGAGAATATCTTTTAATTCACGGTGGAACCCCCCCGGGTCTTTATCATGGCAGGGCAGCATCTTTTTCATTTCCAGTATTTCTAGTTTCGTCAAGGGTGTGTAAACATACACTCGTTGAAGTTCACCGTTTGCATTTTTGACGGGATGTACCTCTCGTAGAGGGTTCTGTCTGTCTATGTGTAAGCTCTTTCTGTTGTGGTGTGGGGCAGGAATCATGCACGTGGTCAGAAAAGTCAAGTACTTATGTCGTTGGTCCAGAATGACATTAATTAATTCAGTACCTAGGTCTATCCATCTATCTAGAAGTATATCGTCCAGTAATTTATACAAGGGACCGGGATCAGAATATTGGCTTTCGTATAGCGTTATTAAATGTCGAACCATGTAAATACCAGCCAAATGCTGTTTGTTCGGCGGAAGGCTCAAAAAGGTCTGGGCCACTACATCACTGTTATATATATTAGAATTAGACACCCATTGAACGGCTGACCGGGCTAATTCCTGTTCGTGTGAGGTGTGGGGTCTATCGCACTCTACCCGTCTTTTCAGTGCGTTCTCAGTAGCTTGGAATAGATTCTCGAGGGAATATCTTTCTTCTATAGGAGGTCCCTGTTTGCGGTAGTCGAGGCACTTGGGCCTGTCAAACTGTCGTGCTTTACCTACATAATTTTCTTTATTCACTTCCTCAGTTTCGGGCTCTCCATCTTCTGACTCATCTTTCCCGTCAGACTCTTTCCTGTGTAACTTTAAGATCTCTTTTCGTATTTTCCTGTACATGCATTCTGTCTGTCCCTGTTTGTCATGCCGACCAGTAGGATGTATCTGTATGGATGTCCGAGTGAGTGTGAGAATGTATGTGTGTGAGTTGATATGAGAGTGTCTCTATGGACATCAGAGTAGATGTAGTAGTGTCTGTGTAATGGACCAACACACATCAAAGGAGCTACACTGGATACGATCATCACAAAAATGAGCTGGTCTCTCTGAGATCGATTTCTCCCATTGACTGGTCTGAACACCACCTCATACTATTTATTTGTGACTCACATGTTCAGAAACCAACCAATACGATCTGACAAAAGGCTCGATACTAGATGTGGACTTCTTTTCACCTTAAAAAATCTTGCAAAAATTACTTTTATTAATACGCCTTTTTTAGGGTGTTCTTCTGCATACCCAATACTGTTTTGTCTAATGTCCTCATTCTGTTTGATATCAAGATAAATAGGTTCCTCTTCACACCAAATGCTCTGCAACTACACTCTAAATATGTTGCTTTTGCTTAAGTGCAGAAATTCTCCTCTCATAATTCTTTATCCTTTGTAGCAAATTCTATATTACTCTAGTTCGAAACATTTGAGCTCATAACTCCTTAAACTGTTCCTGTCTCCATGTCAAACTGCCTGTTTTGTTATAACATTTCCTGCTTGTAGTCCTTGCTGTTTGTCAGTTGATTTAAATGTTTGGTTTTTACCTAACACTTTCCCCTCACTCTGCATGTTAAGACATATTTTTTTCAGAAACTCCTCAGTACTCTTACAAGCTTCTCTTTTATTTTCTCTGCACATTATCCACCTTATTTTCTTTTCCACTCTCAGTTTTAAGCAGGTAGCACTGTTTCCTCTTTTTCTTTCTTCTTCAAGTGGATATTTGGAAGGCAAACATGCAATACATTTACTCCTTCAGAGCATAGTATTAGGTTAGGTACTAAAAGCAAGAAACTAAGTGCATCAGTGGTCTTTCCAGTGTCTAAAAGGTTGTATAAGTGTCTCAGTATACATCTATAAATGTATATATTAATTTGTGTATAGATAGCAGTCTTAGTGTTCCAGTTCTTTGAAATATATTATGCGATTATATTACTAATTCACTGAGTAACTGGTGCATATTAATTCTATGTGTTGAAATAGTTACACAACTGATTATTTGAAATGCATATTTGCTCCGTGTCTTACAGGTGGGATGTATACGTGTCTCTGGAGCTACCTTTCTAACTAATAGGTATTAGAGTTAGGCTGAGTGTGTCAGTGTATATATCAGTGTGTGCATCGGTGTATTAGTGCATACATTTGTGTTTGGCTGGGTCTATTACTGTGTGTCACAGTGTATACATGGGTTTCTAAGTAGCTGTATTATTGTTTGGCTATATGTGCTGGTAGCTTTACTATTCTCTACCTGGCTGTGTTACTCCCTGCATCAGCGTGCACTTGGGTGTGCATTAGGGTATGACCAGCTGTTTCAGTGCACCAATTGGTATGTGCATCTGTGTGTCAGTGTGTACTAATGTACTCACTGACACACAGTAATTTCAGGGTGGCTCACTGTCTGTCTTGTCTGTGCCAGTAGCTGTATAAGTGAGTCCATAGGTGTGTCAGTGCCTCCATTGCTATGTGCCTGTGCATGTGAGTGTGTTACTGTCTGCATAAGTACATTTGAGTGTATCAGTCAATGCTTCACTATGTCTGGGTGTGTTAGTGTATGTGTCAGTGTCTGTCTGGGTATGTCAGGGTATGCTTCGGTATGTGCCCAGTTGTGTCAGTGTATGCATCGATGTCTGCCTGGATGTGACAGTGTATGCATGTATGTTTTCCTGGGTGTGTCACTCTATGCATGAGTATGTACCTGGGTCTGTTAGTGTATGCATAGGTATGTGTTTATGTATGTTAGTATGTGTCAATGAGTGCCTAGGATTGTCAGTGTAAGAGTTAGTGTGTGTCAGGCTGTTTCAATATATGCATCAGTGTATACCTGGATGTGGCAATGTATACATGACCGAACACCTAGATGTGTTATTGCATACATTAGTGGTTGAGTGTTTGAGTAGTTATGTCAGTGTCTGCATTGGTAAATACCCAGGTGTTAATACTATTTACAATTTTGTAATCCTCCTTTGGTGATAATTGAACTTTCCTTTATTTTCCTCACATGCACTCTATTTATATTCCCATTTACATGTTGTAAACATCCTACTCACTTTCTTCCAAGTTATATATACTCATGCTTTTCTATCAAATTAGCATTTATACTATAGCATAATTTACATACCTGTTAAATGTGATTGCTGATCTGTATTTTTGTTTCTGAAGATCATTTAGAATTTCTCCTTAACCCCTTCCATGCTCATGACGAGCTCAGTTCGTCATGCAGTACAGTGCTCCTGTGCTCATGACGAGCTGAGCTCGTCATGACCACACCCGTTTTTATTAGGGCCCAGCACAGGAAAAGAATCTCTCAAGCAGTGATATGGTTAAAGAAAGTGTGCAAAAACGAAGCACAAGAATGGCACACCACTCTCATGCAAGGGTACCAGTTGTGGCAAACGTTTCAACTTTGCTTTCAAGGTTACTCACTCAGTAAAATAAATCACAACATTCCTTTCATATTTAACTTATGGTATAGCACTTATGAATGGTCAGCATTGCACCCTTTTTAACACTCCTCTAAAGAAAGCACAATTTGGTTGCGGTTTTGGGCAGATTTGTGGATCTGCTGCGGCACTCAGTTCAGCCCCAGTGTACACAGTGGATCCTCGGTTCCGAATAGAACACCAAAATCATTTTTAGAATCTGTTTATAACAATGTCATTCATACTTCACTTAGTGAAAATAACTAGATTTGCACTCAAACACTCGTTATTCACCATTCCTTCTACTAAAACTCTTCCTTCACAATCACATTCTGATTTTCTTTGTTCCCTGCCCCCATGCTCCTGTAGCTCTCTTACCATGGTGACTAATTCTGAAACATTCCCTGCTAGCATTAAGTCACATGTTCAAAACACTTTCTGAGAGCAGCATGTCAGCTCCTAAACCAACTGCAGTAGGTGTGGTTGAGTGCTTGTAATTAGAAAAATATTACAAACACCATTTCTTTTTAGTAATTTCTGCAAAGCCAATCATAGATCGGATTACGTTTATCCCAACATCACTACCTAGTTTTAACCGCTAGCATATATTTACACCATTAAATCAAATTTGAACTTTTAAATTTCTCTCGCTAGGCTCCTTTTTAACTGTCTCTTTTGCAAATCTGTCTCATTCAGCTGCAGCCTTTTCCTGAGTGCTACTCCTCCTTGCCTTCAAAATGGTTAGAGTGTGGATTGTGGGGCGGAGCTTTCTGTTTTGGGCCAGATAGTATGCTAGGAATGGTGGCATTGACAGGACAGGGACATGGGTTTGCCTATTGTGGACATTAGGTGTGCTGGCTAGACAGGGTTAAAGTAGCATCAAGTGCTACCATTAGTTGAAAGCATTATGAATTGCCAACATCTAGACCTCATGATTGTGCACTGTGTGGCAAAAACCACCTGGGCACACTTACTGGAGTAGGATTGGAAATTCTAATGAAGGATACCTTTGCTCAATTAATGACACTTTTCCGTTACACTGCCTTGGTGTTCCCCAACATTTGACATGGATGGTATTTAGAGAAGTGATGGAGTTTATTTCACAGAGAAAGGCAACATAGTGTTCCTCAACAGCTTTAAAGACTACATCCTGTTGTATGAGTAGTTATCATATATATAAAATAAACACCCCTACTCTTATCAGAGCCACCCTATTTCCTAAACATTAGTTCACTTTCTTTTTAAATACAACCTGGACCTGCAAACTAAAAACAGTCATTCAATTCAAAATATCACATTTGGGATTCTCTTGTTAGGGTTTGTGAGTCAGTGTAGAACTGCATGTGTGGAATATGTAAGTGTAAGTGTGTGAATGCCTGTGTGGGCCTGTGAGTGGATGTGTCAGTGTCGGAATGAATTACAGAGTAGCTGTCAATGGGTGTAAAAGTATCTATTTGGGTGTGTGAATGGGTGTAAGAGTGATTCTGGAGGTATGAGTGGGTACAAGAGTGTCTGTATGTGTGTCAGAGTAGGTGTGACAGATTTTCTGTATGTAAGCAAAAGTTTGTTTAAGGTTATGTTGGTGTGTCTGAGTGGGTGTGAGTGTTCTGTCCCAGTGTCACAGTAGGTGTTAGAGTCTCTGTCTGAGTGTGTGAGTGGGTGTGAAATTGTACAGGCACCAGAGTGTGTTTGAGAGGATCTGTCTGGGTATGTGAAAGGGTATCAGAGCATCTGTATGGGTGTCAGAGTAGATGGTAGAGTGTCTATATGGGCTGCAAAGTGGGTGTGACAGTGTCTGTGTGTGAGACTGGGTGTGAGAATGCGTGTGTTGTATGTGAGTGGGTGCAACAGTGTCTATATTGGCATCAGAATGGGTTGTGAGTGTGTGTTTGTATGTTTCTGAGAGTGTCCGTAGAAGCATCAGAGTGGGCGTGACACTGTATGTCTGTGTGTGTGACTGGGTGTGAGTGAGTGTGTGAGTGTCTGTATATGCATCAGAGTGGGTGGGGAAGTGTCTAGCTGGATGTGTAAGTGGACATGAGAGTGTTTGTATAAACATCAGAGTAGATGTAAGAGGGTCTGGGTGTGTGAGAGGGTATCAGAGTATTGACATGGGTATCAGAGTGGGTATGAGAGTATCTGTGCATGTGACTGGGTATGAGACTGCCTGTGTGTGTGAGTGGTTTTGAGAGTGTCTGTATGGTCATCAGAATGGCCATGTGAGTGTCTGTGTGTGTGAATGGGTACAAGAATGGCTGTGTGAACATCTAATTTGGCGTGACTTTGTATGTGTAAGCGAGTGTCAGTCTATGTGTCTGAGTGGGTGTGAAAGTATCTGTATGGCTGGGTGAATGGGTGTGATAGCCTATTTATGGGCTTAAGAGTGGTTGTTACAAAGTCTGTCTGTGTGTATGACTTGCTGTGAGAGTGTCTGTGTATATGAGTGGGTGTGAGAGTGTTTATAGGAGTATCAGAGTGGGCGTGGATGTATCTGTATGGATGTCCGAGTGAGTGTGAGAATGTATGTGTGTGAGTTGATATGAGAGTGTCTCTATGGACATCAGAGTAGATGTAGTAGTGTCTGTGTAATGGACCAACACACATCAAAGGAGCTACACTGGATACGATCATCACAAAAATGAGCTGGTCTCTCTGAGATCGATTTCTCCCATTGACTGGTCTGAACACCACCTCATACTATTTATTTGTGACTCACGTGTTCAGAAACCAACCAATACGATCTGACAAAAGGCTCGATACTAGATGTGGACTTCTTTTCACCTTAAAAAATCTTGCAAAAATTACTTTTATTAATACGCCTTTTTTAGGGTGTTCTTCTGCATACCCAATACTGTTTTGTCTAATGTCCTCATTCTGTTTGATATCAAGATAAATAGGTTCCTCTTCACACCAAATGCTCTGCAACTACACTCTAAATATGTTGCTTTTGCTTAAGTGCAGAAATTCTCCTCTCATAATTCTTTATCCTTTGTAGCAAATTCTATATTACTCTAGTTCGAAACATTTGAGCTCATAACTCCTTAAACTGTTCCTGTCTCCATGTCAAACTGCCTGTTTTGTTATAACATTTCCTGCTTGTAGTCCTTGCTGTTTGTCAGTTGATTTAAATGTTTGGTTTTTACCTAACACTTTCCCCTCACTCTGCATGTTAAGACATATTTTTTTCAGAAACTCCTCAGTACTCTTACAAGCTTCTCTTTTATTTTCTCTGCACATTATCCACCTTATTTTCTTTTCCACTCTCAGTTTTAAGCAGGTAGCACTGTTTCCTCTTTTTCTTTCTTCTTCAAGTGGATATTTGGAAGGCAAACATGCAATACATTTACTCCTTCAGAGCATAGTATTAGGTTAGGTACTAAAAGCAAGAAACTAAGTGCATCAGTGGTCTTTCCAGTGTCTAAAAGGTTGTATAAGTGTCTCAGTATACATCTATAAATGTATATATTAATTTGTGTATAGATAGCAGTCTTAGTGTTCCAGTTCTTTGAAATATATTATGCGATTATATTACTAATTCACTGAGTAACTGGTGCATATTAATTCTATGTGTTGAAATAGTTACACAACTGATTATTTGAAATGCATATTTGCTCCGTGTCTTACAGGTGGGATGTATATGTGTCTCTGGAGCTACCTTTCTAACTAATAGGTATTAGAGTTAGGCTGAGTGTGTCAGTGTATATATCAGTGTGTGCATCGGTGTATTAGTGCATATATTTGTGTTTGGCTGGGTCTATTACTGTGTGTCACAGTGTATACATGGGTTTCTAAGTAGCCGTATTATTGTTTGGCTATATGTGCTGGTAGCTTTACTATTCTCTACCTGGCTGTGTTACTCCCTGCATCAGCGTGCACTTGGGTGTGCATTAGGGTATGACCAGCTGTTTCAGTGCACCAATTGGTATGTGCATCTGTGTGTCAGTGTGTACTAATGTACTCACTGACACACAGTAATTTCAGGGTGGCTCACTGTCTGTCTTGTCTGTGCCAGTAGCTGTATAAGTGAGTCCATAGGTGTGTCAGTGCCTCCATTGCTATGTGCCTGTGCATGTGAGTGTGTTACTGTCTGCATAAGTACATTTGAGTGTATCAGTCAATGCTTCACTATGTCTGGGTGTGTTAGTGTATGTGTCAGTGTCTGTCTGGGTATGTCAGGGTATGCTTCGGTATGTGCCCAGTTGTGTCAGTGTATGCATCGATGTCTGCCTGGATGTGACAGTGTATGCATGTATGTTTTCCTGGGTGTGTCACTCTATGCATGAGTATGTACCTGGGTCTGTTAGTGTATGCATAGGTATGTGTTTATGTATGTTAGTATGTGTCAATGAGTGCCTAGGATTGTCAGTGTAAGAGTTAGTGTGTGTCAGGCTGTTTCAATATATGCATCAGTGTATACCTGGATGTGGCAATGTATACATGACCGAACACCTAGATGTGTTATTGCATACATTAGTGGTTGAGTGTTTGAGTAGGCATGTCAGTGTCTGCATTGGTAAATACCCAGGTGTTAATACTATTTACAATTTTGTAATCCTCCTTTGGTGATAATTGAACTTTCCTTTATTTTCCTCACATGCACTCTATTTATATTCCCATTTACATGTTGTAAACATCCTACTCACTTTCTTCCAAGTTATATATACTCATGCTTTTCTATCAAATTAGCATTTATACTATAGCATAATTTACATACCTGTTAAATGTGATTGCTGATCTGTATTTTTGTTTCTGAAGATCATTTAGAATTTCTCCTTAACCCCTTCCATGCTCATGACGAGCTCAGTTCGTCATGCAGTACAGTGCTCCTGTGCTCATGACGAGCTGAGCTCATCATGACCACACCCGTTTTTATTAGGGCCCAGCACAGGAAAAGAATCTCTCAAGCAGTGATATGGTTAAAGAAAGTGTGCAAAAACGAAGCACAAGAATGGCACACCACTCTCATGCAAGGGTACCAGTTGTGGCAAACGTTTCAACTTTGCTTTCAAGGTTACTCACTCAGTAAAATAAATCACAACATTCCTTTCATATTTAACTTATGGTATAGCACTTATGAATGGTCAGCATTGCACCCTTTTTAACACTCCTCTAAAGAAAGCACAATTTGGTTGCGGTTTTGGGCAGATTTGTGGATCTGCTGCGGCACTCAGTTCAGCCCCAGTGTACACAGTGGATCCTCGGTTCCGAATAGAACACCAAAATCATTTTTAGAATCTGTTTATAACAATGTCATTCATACTTCACTTAGTGAAAATAACTAGATTTGCACTCAAACACTCGTTATTCACCATTCCTTCTACTAAAACTCTTCCTTCACAATCACATTCTGATTTTCTTTGTTCCCTGCCCCCATGCTCCTGTAGCTCTCTTACCATGGTGACTAATTCTGAAACATTCCCTGCTAGCATTAAGTCACATGTTCAAAACACTTTCTGAGAGCAGCATGTCAGCTCCTAAACCAACTGCAGTAGGTGTGGTTGAGTGCTTGTAATTAGAAAAATATTACAAACACCATTTCTTTTTAGTAATTTCTGCAAAGCCAATCATAGATCGGATTACGTTTATCCCAACATCACTACCTAGTTTTAACCGCTAGCATATATTTACACCATTAAATCAAATTTGAACTTTTAAATTTCTCTCGCTAGGCTCCTTTTTAACTGTCTCTTTTGCAAATCTGTCTCATTCAGCTGCAGCCTTTTCCTGAGTGCTACTCCTCCTTGCCTTCAAAATGGTTAGAGTGTGGATTGTGGGGCGGAGCTTTCTGTTTTGGGCCAGATAGTATGCTAGGAATGGTGGCATTGACAGGACAGGGACATGGGTTTGCCTATTGTGGACATTAGGTGTGCTGGCTAGACAGGGTTAAAGTAGCATCAAGTGCTACCATTAGTTGAAAGCATTATGAATTGCCAACATCTAGACCTCATGATTGTGCACTGTGTGGCAAAAACCACCTGGGCACACTTACTGGAGTAGGATTGGAAATTCTAATGAAGGATACCTTTGCTCAATTAATGACACTTTTCCGTTACACTGCCTTGGTGTTCCCCAACATTTGACATGGATGGTATTTAGAGAAGTGATGGAGTTTATTTCACAGAGAAAGGCAACATAGTGTTCCTCAACAGCTTTAAAGACTACATCCTGTTGTATGAGTAGTTATCATATATATAAAATAAACACCCCTACTCTTATCAGAGCCACCCTATTTCCTAAACATTAGTTCACTTTCTTTTTAAATACAACCTGGACCTGCAAACTAAAAACAGTCATTCAATTCAAAATATCACATTTGGGATTCTCTTGTTAGGGTTTGTGAGTCAGTGTAGAACTGCATGTGTGGAATATATAAGTGGAAGTGTGTGAATGCCTGTGTGGGCCTGTGAGTGGATGTGTCAGTGTCGGAATGAATTACAGAGTAGCTGTCAATGGGTGTAAAAGTATCTATTTGGGTGTGTGAATGGGTGTAAGAGTGATTCTGGAGGTATGAGTGGGTACAAGAGTGTCTGTATGTGTGTCAGAGTAGTTGTGACAGATTTTCTGTATGTAAGCAAAAGTTTGTTTAAGGTTATGTTGGTGTGTCTGAGTGGGTGTGAGTGTTCTGTCCCAGTGTCACAGTAGGTGTTAGAGTGTCTGTCTGAGTGTGTGAGTGGGTGTGAAATTGTACAGGCACCAGAGTGTGTTTGAGAGGATCTGTCTGGGTATGTGAAAGGGTATCAGAGCATCTGTATGGGTGTCAGAGTAGATGGTAGAGTGTCTATATGGGCTGCAAAGTGGGTGTGACAGTGTCTGTGTTTGAGACTGGGTGTGAGAATGCGTGTGTTGTATGTGAGTGGGTGCAACAGTGTCTATATTGGCATCAGAATGGGTTGTGAGTGTGTGTTTGTATGTGTGTGAGAGTGTCCGTAGAAGCATCAGAGTGGGCGTGACACTGTATGTCTGTGTGTGTGACTGGGTGTGAGTGAGTGTGTGAGTGTCTGTATATGCATCAGAGTGGGTGGGGAAGTGTCTAGCTGGATGTGTAAGTGGACATGAGAGTGTTTGTATAAACATCAGAGTAGATGTAAGAGGGTCTGGGTGTGTGAGAGGGTATCAGAGTATTGACATGGGTATCAGAGTGGGTATGAGAGTATCTGTGCATGTGACTGGGTATGAGACTGCCTGTGTGTGTGAGTGGTTTTGAGAGTGTCTGTATGGTCATCAGAATGGCCATGTGAGTGTCTGTGTGTGTGAATGGGTACAAGAATGGCTGTTTGAACATCAAATTTGGCGTGACTTTGTATGTGTAAGCGAGTGTCAGTCTATGTGTCTGAGTGGGTGTGAAAGTATCTGTATGGCTGGGTGAATGGGTGTGATAGCCTATTTATGGGCTTAAGAGTGGTTGTTACAAAGTCTGTCTGTGTGTATGACTTGCTGTGAGAGTGTCTGTGTATATGAGTGGGTGTGAGAGTGTTTATAGGAGTATCAGAGTGGGCGTGGATGTATCTGTATGGATGTCCGAGTGAGTGTGAGAATGTATGTGTGTGAGTTGATATGAGAGTGTCTCTATGGACATCAGAGTAGATGTAGTAGTGTCTGTGTAATGGACCAACACACATCAAAGGAGCTACACTGGATACGATCATCACAAAAATGAGCTGGTCTCTCTGAGATCGATTTCTCCCATTGACTGGTCTGAACACCACCTCATACTATTTATTTGTGACTCACATGTTCAGAAACCAACCAATACGATCTGACAAAAGGCTCGATACTAGATGTGGACTTCTTTTCACCTTAAAAAATCTTGCAAAAATTACTTTTATTAATACGCCTTTTTTAGGGTGTTCTTCTGCATACCCAATACTGTTTTGTCTAATGTCCTCATTCTGTTTGATATCAAGATAAATAGGTTCCTCTTCACACCAAATGCTCTGCAACTACACTCTAAATATGTTGCTTTTGCTTAAGTGCAGAAATTCTCCTCTCATAATTCTTTATCCTTTGTAGCAAATTCTATATTACTCTAGTTCGAAACATTTGAGCTCATAACTCCTTAAACTGTTCCTGTCTCCATGTCAAACTGCCTGTTTTGTTATAACATTTCCTGCTTGTAGTCCTTGCTGTTTGTCAGTTGATTTAAATGTTTGGTTTTTACCTAACACTTTCCCCTCACTCTGCATGTTAAGACATATTTTTTTCAGAAACTCCTCAGTACTCTTACAAGCTTCTCTTTTATTTTCTCTGCACATTATCCACCTTATTTTCTTTTCCACTCTCAGTTTTAAGCAGGTAGCACTGTTTCCTCTTTTTCTTTCTTCTTCAAGTGGATATTTGGAAGGCAAACATGCAATACATTTACTCCTTCAGAGCATAGTATTAGGTTAGGTACTAAAAGCAAGAAACTAAGTGCATCAGTGGTCTTTCCAGTGTCTAAAAGGTTGTATAAGTGTCTCAGTATACATCTATAAATGTATATATTAATTTGTGTATAGATAGCAGTCTTAGTGTTCCAGTTCTTTGAAATATATTATGCGATTATATTACTAATTCACTGAGTAACTGGTGCATATTAATTCTATGTGTTGAAATAGTTACACAACTGATTATTTGAAATGCATATTTGCTCCGTGTCTTACAGGTGGGATGTATACGTGTCTCTGGAGCTACCTTTCTAACTAATAGGTATTAGAGTTAGGCTGAGTGTGTCAGTGTATATATCAGTGTGTGCATCGGTGTATTAGTGCATACATTTGTGTTTGGCTGGGTCTATTACTGTGTGTCACAGTGTATACATGGGTTTCTAAGTAGCCGTATTATTGTTTGGCTATATGTGCTGGTAGCTTTACTATTCTCTACCTGGCTGTGTTACTCCCTGCATCAGCGTGCACTTGGGTGTGCATTAGGGTATGACCAGCTGTTTCAGTGCACCAATTGGTATGTGCATCTGTGTGTCAGTGTGTACTAATGTACTCACTGACACACAGTAATTTCAGGGTGGCTCACTGTCTGTCTTGTCTGTGCCAGTAGCTGTATAAGTGAGTCCATAGGTGTGTCAGTGCCTCCATTGCTATGTGCCTGTGCATGTGAGTGTGTTACTGTCTGCATAAGTACATTTGAGTGTATCAGTCAATGCTTCACTATGTCTGGGTGTGTTAGTGTATGTGTCAGTGTCTGTCTGGGTATGTCAGGGTATGCTTCGGTATGTGCCCAGTTGTGTCAGTGTATGCATCGATGTCTGCCTGGATGTGACAGTGTATGCATGTATGTTTTCCTGGGTGTGTCACTCTATGCATGAGTATGTACCTGGGTCTGTTAGTGTATGCATAGGTATGTGTTTATGTATGTTAGTATGTGTCAATGAGTGCCTAGGATTGTCAGTGTAAGAGTTAGTGTGTGTCAGGCTGTTTCAATATATGCATCAGTGTATACCTGGATGTGGCAATGTATACATGACCGAACACCTAGATGTGTTATTGCATACATTAGTGGTTGAGTGTTTGAGTAGTTATGTCAGTGTCTGCATTGGTAAATACCCAGGTGTTAATACTATTTACAATTTTGTAATCCTCCTTTGGTGATAATTGAACTTTCCTTTATTTTCCTCACATGCACTCTATTTATATTCCCATTTACATGTTGTAAACATCCTACTCACTTTCTTCCAAGTTATATATACTCATGCTTTTCTATCAAATTAGCATTTATACTATAGCATAATTTACATACCTGTTAAATGTGATTGCTGATCTGTATTTTTGTTTCTGAAGATCATTTAGAATTTCTCCTTAACCCCTTCCATGCTCATGACGAGCTCAGTTCGTCATGCAGTACAGTGCTCCTGTGCTCATGACGAGCTGAGCTCGTCATGACCACACCCGTTTTTATTAGGGCCCAGCACAGGAAAAGAATCTCTCAAGCAGTGATGTGGTTAAAGAAAGTGTGCAAAAACGAAGCACAAGAATGGCACACCACTCTCATGCAAGGGTACCAGTTGTGGCAAACGTTTCAACTTTGCTTTCAAGGTTACTCACTCAGTAAAATAAATCACAACATTCCTTTCATATTTAACTTATGGTATAGCACTTATGAATGGTCAGCATTGCACCCTTTTTAACACCCTTTTTTCCACTGTGTACAGCCCCAGTGTACACAGTGGATCCTCGGTTCCGAATAGAACACCAAAATCATTTTTAGAATCTGTTTATAACAATGTCATTCATACTTCACTTAGTGAAAATAACTAGATTTGCACTCAAACACTCGTTATTCACCATTCCTTCTACTAAAACTCTTCCTTCACAATCACATTCTGATCTTCTTTGTTCCCTGCCCCCATGCTCCTGTAGCTCTCTTACCATGGTGACTAATTCTGAAACATTCCCTGCTAGCATTAAGTCACATGTTCAAAACACTTTATGAGAGCAGCATGTCAGCTCCTAAACCAACTGCAGTAGGTGTGGTTGAGTGCTCGCAATTAGAAAAATATTACAAACACCTTTTCTTTTTAGTAATTTCTGCAAAGCCAATCATAGATCGGATTACGTTTATCCCAACATCACTATCTAGTTTTAACCGCTAGCATATATTTACACCATTAAATCAAATTTGAACTTTTAAATTTCTCTCGCTAGGCTCCTTTTTAACTGTCTCTTTTGCAAATCTGTCTCATTCAGCTGCAGCCTTTTCCTGAGTGCTACTCCTCCTTGCCTTCAAAATGGTTAGAGTGTGGATTGTGGGGTGGAGCTTTCTGTTTTGGGCCAGATAGTATATAGGAATGGTGGCATTGACAGGACAGGGACATGGGTTTGCCTATTGTGGACATTAGGTGTGCTGGCTAGACAGGGTTAAAGTAGCATCAAGTGCTACCATTAGTTGAAAGCATTATGAATTGCCAACATCTAGACCTCATGATGTTGCACTGTGGTGGCAAAAACCACCTGGGCACACTTACTGGAGTAGGATTGGAAATTCTAATGAAGGATACCTTTGCTCAATTAATGACACTTTTCCGTTACACTGCCTTGGTGTTCCCCAACATTTGACATGGATGGTATTTAGAGAAGTGATGGAGTTCATTTCACAGAGAAAGGCAACATAGTGTTCCTCAACAGCTTGAAAGACTACATCCTGTTGTATGAGTAGTTATCATATATATAAAATAAACACCCCTACTCTTATCAGAGCCACCCCATTTCCTAAACATTAGTTCACTTTCTTTTTAAATACAACCTGGACCTGCAAACTAAAAACAGTCATTCAATTCAAAATATCACATTTGGGATTCTCTTGATTGGGTTTGTGAGTCAGTGTAGAACTGCATGTGTGGAATATGTAAGTGGAAGTGTGTGAATGCCTGTGTGGGCCTGTGAGTGGATGTGTCAGTGTCGGAATGAATTACAGAGTAGCTGTCAGTGGCTGTAAAAGTATCTATTTGGGTGTGTGAATGGGTGTAAGAGTGATTCTGGAGGTATGAGTGGGTACAAGAGTGTCTGTATGTGTGTCAGAGTAGGTGTGACAGTTTTTCTGTATGTAAGCAAAAGTTTGTTTAAGGTTATGTTGGTGTGTCTGAGTGGGTGTGAGTGTTCTGTCCCAGTGTCACAGTAGGTGTTAGAGTGTCTGTCTGAGTGTGTGAGTGGGTGTGAGATTGTACAGGCACCAGAGTGTGTTTGAGAGGATCTGTCTGGGTATGTGAAAGGGTATCAGAGCATCTGTATGGGTGTCAGAGTAGATGGTAGAGTGTCTATATGGGCAGCAAAGTGGGTGTGACAGTGTCTGTGTGTGAGACTGGGTGTGAGAATGCGTGTGTTGTATGTGAGTGGGTGCAACAGTGTCTATATTGGCATCAGAATGGGTTGTGAGTGTGTGTTTGTATGTGTGTGAGAGTGTCCGTAGAAGCATCAGAGTGGGCGTGACACTGTATGTCTGTGTGTGTGACTGGGTGTGAGTGAGTGTGTGAGTGTCTGTATATGCATCAGAGTCGACTTATGAAGATTGAGAAGTTCTTCCCACACATCCTTGAAAAAGAATAGTCCCAGCCAGAAGGTGTGGTCTCAGATCTGTCCCCTGAAGAGTTTGCATTTGCCAAAGAGTACATGGTAAACACATAAAACCACTTGAAGAATGTGGCACTGAAGCACATGCCACCCAACCTGCAGACAGTAGAGCTGCTCAAATCAGTCCCCAAACCCAACCTGCATTATTTTGTTTTCCTGAGGGTGAAACAAGAGCAGCTATTAGTAGAGCCAGAACTGATGAACAGAGAGAATATGCTATCGACCTGGAAGAGGGATCCCAGCACCTGATCCGCTACAGAACCATTGCTCCACTGGTGGCCTCCGGGGCTGTGCAGCTCACCTAAAAGCCTATGGCCTCAAGCAAGTGTCACTCTACCCTAAGAGGCCCTTCTTCTACTAACCCTGAAATAAATTGTCTGCTGGGAGAGTCTCTCCTTGTGCCGAATTGAAAGGGCCTTGCATGTGAACCCAAAAAGGCTTTCCACCTGTCATCTCTGAGATGTCTTTGGATACGACCACATTTAATCAGGCGGATTCTTTCCCCAACCTCTAATGGAATGGAAGCAGTAATTACATATTGTCTACTGAAACCTTTGGGGGGACACTGCCTGCTGCGGATGCTGGGGTACAGTGGCTTCTCTGCACATTGGATGAGGTCACTCTGTCTGCTTTGGGTATTTGTTGACGTAAAGCGGCTTGCTCTGGCTATCAGTTGAGACATACTGTGACACTGTTATTTAAATCAGTATTTAGGTGTATGTCCTGATGGCAGAAGGTCTCCATGCTCCAGCCACTCTCCTGCTCTTGATAAAGACTCAACATATCCAATAAAAGTATATTTTTGCTATTTCAATATTAATGTGATATGACAAACTTCTGAAAGTAGGCATTGACCTTGCCAGTCTATTGGTAAACCTTACATTAATATAGGGCCTAAAATGCATGATTGCCTTATTGGCACAATGTTATGAGACACTACACAACTATGCATAATGCGAGAAAACCCATTAACCTACTTCCTGCCACAATCGGCTGCAAGCAAACCATGAGAATTTACCCTGATCTACAACGATGGACTCTTAGATCAAACTCCTGGAAACAATGGAGCTAAAGCCACAAGGAACTGCAGCACCATCCTAGATATTTAACCAACGTGTCCAACTGGTAGTAAACCCTGGAAAAAAAAACCCTACTCTGACCATGGGATGGGTAGTTTGCGGCTAACCCAGGGAATACACGGATCTAAACCCTCAAGAACTGCAGTCAGATCCCAGGATAAGGCCCAGTTTAAGTCACAAACATCTGTATGCAAATGTTGTCAGACCATTCAGCTAACACTAACTGTAGGCAGACCCCTGGTGTTCAACCCAGCTCCAGCTATGTGCAAATGTAGACAAATCCAAGAGAAACAATCTGCTCCAGCCATGTGCAACATTAGGCAGGACCTGAGAATACCCTAAGATTTTGAGCAGCACTACAATCCTCTCTGGGGGTGCTTTATGGACAGACATTGCTAATGAATGCATTGGATGTTTATCTATCTCTATCACATGTAAGTTGGTATACTTAAGGTAAATCTTAGGGGATTTGAGAGGTAATCAGTTAACTTGTTTAAAGAATTGTGGGTTAACAAGTGTTGCGTGTGCCTTTCTAAACTGTTGGATAGAGGTTAGGTTTGACTAGCGATTGTACTAGTCTTTACAGCTGGAGGTCTTGGTTTCTGATTATTAGTGGGATCTGTGAGGTCAGATTCTCGTAGAGTGTTGGCTCCAAAAGATGTGGGTGTGTCCAGAGATCATTCACTTCTGGCTACAGTTTGGTTATTCTCTGTTGGTCCTCTTATACCTGAAACGGTAAGTAGTGTATTTAATGTATGTTTGAATGTAGAGCATGTGTCTGTTTCTTAAAGGCTCATTGTGAGTAATTATACAAAAAAAAATGCTTGAACAACTGCTGCCAAAATATTTACCCTACCTAAATACCAATAATTATCAGTCTAAAAAAAAAATACTAAGGCTAAAGGAATGTAATAGGTGAATTTCTCAGTGAAAATTGTAACATTTTAAACTATAAAAAGCAGAGGAATTCTGCAGTTATAATTAGCAGAACTAACTATAACTAGTGCCACCGCCATGCACTTCCTATGAACTCACATATGACAACACTTGTAATATGTCATTAGCGATGTCATGAGTAATGTCATATATCATGTCATAGAAAATTGCATGTGTGATGTCATAAGCAGTGCATAGCGGTGGCGCAAGTTATAGTTAGTTCTACAGAATATAGTGTCTGAATTTCTTTGTTTCTTGTTTTCAAAATTTTAACATTGTCACTGAAAAGTTTACTGAACTTTGACATTATTTTAACCTTTTTCAGTGCATTTCTAAATTCTTCTTTTAATTGAAAACACATATGTTTATTACACCCAACTATAACTTTACTTTAACCTTTGTTTTTTTCTGTGAATTTGAAGGTTTTCAAACAAAAAGTATATATATATTTAAAAATACATAGAAACTAACGACTCCAACAATGTTTGCACTGAAAATGCTCAACCTGTTAGTTTATATACACAAAAGTATTTCTAGCTTAGTTTTCATACTCTTTGTGTGGAGAGGGAGTCCTTTAGCCATTGCACAACCCAGACTTTACTCTTTGTATGTATATTTAGGTAAACTTCATACTTAAGATTTCAAAAAGACACTAATCAGTTTTTCCTATACTGTAAACTATGTGTTTTCACTAGGTACATCGATTTTAAAGGGTCAATAATACTGGTTGCTAATCATTGCTAATAAAGTCAGTACAATATATATATTATATTAATAATTGTGGGGCATATTACCAAGCAATAGCGATAATTATCGCTATTGCTTGGTTAGAGACAAAAATTTACCGCTGAGCTGTGGCGATTTTTACCGCAAATAAACCTTGGTATTACCAAGGTTTATCGCAAATGCGATAAAAATCGCCGCAATGCATGAATATCGCTGAAAAGTCAGCGATATTCATGCATTACCGAGCTAATGCTCTTAGCCATGTTATCCACCTCCCATTGGATAACATGGCTAAGAACTGCTCAGGGCAGGTGTTAGCTTTTGGAGATATTCGCGCTTAGCGCGAATATCTCCAAAAGTTGGTAATAGGAGATAGAGATGTTAGGGACTGTTTTCAGTCTCTAACATCTTGGCACGCCCACTTTGCATGTCATTAGTGATAAATATCGCTGACATGCAAAGTGGGGCCCAAGATGGTCGCTATCTCCTACTAGCTGTCGCTAACTGGTGTTAGCAACAGCTAGGTAATAGGGAGATAATTTTATCTCCGCTTTCTTGGCTATTAAAGCCAAAAAGAGGAGATAAACCCCCTTGATAATATGCCCCTGTATTTACAAACATACAGCTTTTGTGAGACGATCACCAGAGTTCCCTGCTTTGACTACAAGGGGACTGCATCTCCTGTCCGGCACTCATGATCTGCTCACAAGATCGTACGTTTGGAATTAAAATGAATAGAATAGAAAAACAGTTGATGTATTGTTGCATTTCAGATATTAAGAAAGTTCTCTGTTTCTGCAATCTTGTGGGACTCTCACAAGACTTCCACAAGATACCCAGGAGTGGAAAGGCATCCCAAGGAGGGATTGTGATTGGTTCACATGGATGTCTTTATTTAGCAAAGAAATGTTCCTTTCTTGTTGTTTCATAT
The DNA here is from genome assembly GCF_964263255.1 of Lissotriton vulgaris. NCBI lineage: Eukaryota > Metazoa > Chordata > Amphibia > Caudata > Salamandridae > Lissotriton > Lissotriton vulgaris. Next base: position 113,808 of record NW_028248428.1, on the reverse strand, counting down.
GGCTATACTCAGCAATTTTTTTAACGAGGCATGGTGGGAAAAAAAGGGGCGTTCACATCATTTCAACCTGGGGATATCGTTCAAGCAGATAACAACCCTGGTTATTTGAACAAAGCCTTTTTGTTGCTGCTTATGCTATGCAAGCAGATATTGTTTTCTTCTGAGACAAGCAGGGCTGCACAGGACAGGCTTGTCCAGGATCATACATGCCTACTTAGACAGTAGTTTCTTTTTTTTAATTCTAGTGTTTTTTCCTCTTTGTTTTGAAGATGTTTTTTGTTGTACCATTTTTAAACAAAAATATAGGAAGCATTAAAACTTGTAATAAAGACAAAAAATGCAGGTTGCTAAAACATGTTAATCTACAAAGCTATTTTCAGAGCTACCTTACACTTTCATTATGTATGTTGTTTGTACTGGTACACTTTTTTTCTTCTTGTGACTCTTGCAAGACACTTGTGGGAGACATGATGCTCTCCTACATAGCGTGGTAAACTCTCTCAAGGGCCTCTCAAAAGAGCCAGGTGCACAGTCCTCTTCATCCACTGTGAGGGGGGGTGTTTGCTGCTTTAAGTTTGCGAACCTCTTGTGAGACTGTACTTTTGTAATTTAATCTGCCTTTTCACTGAACTTACCCTATTGCAATAGCTATAATTTATATGCACCAGATTTTTGCTGCCTCTTTTGTTTTTGTACGATCTTGGAAGATTCTCACAAAATCATAAAAAACCCTGTGGCAGGCCCGGTCATTTTCCATGTGAGTCTCACTGGATGCTCACAAGATCGAACGCCCCATAAAATGTATCCATCAACTCATCACAGTAAATATGTCTCACACACTTTATCTAAAAAAAACAAGCACCAAAACATTAAAACTAATGGAGTGTTGGAGAACTCATCTACTCCTTTTTACTATTCCCAATCCCATGAGAGTCTTGCAAGATCATAAGGATTAGTTAAAATCAATATATAATTACTTTCTTCACTGTAGTTATCCCTTAGGCACCTCTTCGATATAGTCTCCACACACAGAACAGCCTCAACTAAAATCTCTCTCTCTGGACAGATTTTATTTATCTCACAGTTTCTTTTTTTACAGTCCTGTGAGCCTTCTGTGAGTGTGGGAGCACCCAAATGCCTGCATTCAGTGATGTGTTCCCTAGTCTCTTGCTAGAGTCTTGTGAGTTCAAGCATTATGGGCCCGATGTAGGTAGGGCTTTACCGATCGGTATCGGCCGAAAATACCGATTTTTGGCCCTTACCGATCGGTAAACAGCCATCGAGATGTAGGGAACCAAAAACAGAACGAATCGGATAGAAAACCGATTCGGAATGTGTACCGAATGTGAAAGAATCCGATACGTACATACCGAAAATCGGATATGTAACGAATCGGAAAAACACCGATTCGGTTACAAAGACCGAATCGGTCCATGTACCGAATCGTTAGTGACACCGAATCGGAAAATCACCGATTCGGTCCCACTACCGATTCGTTAGTGACACCGAATCGGAAAATCACCGATTCGGTCCCACTACCGAATCGTTAGTGACACCGAATCGGAAAATCACCGATTCGGTCCCACTACCGAATCGTTAGTGACACCGAATCGGAAAATCACCGATTCGGTCCATGTACCGAATCGGAAAAAATACCGATTCGGACATGATCCGATTCGGAAAACATGCCGATTCGTATAAATCTCCGATCGGGAAATTCCCCGATTCCGACAGTTGGGGAGATGTAGGGAGGCACAGAAACACCGAAATCGGCTCAAAATCGGTAGAATTCACTCGGTATTTACCATGGATTGCAATCAGGTGGTAACCAACTCCAACCCATATAAACAGTCCCAAAATGCATTGCAACTTGCAGGATGGCAGCTTTCTATGTCATTGCGAGGCGGCTACGGCTACAGCAGGAAGGACTGAGGGAATGGCTAAGAAATGAACAGGTCTACAGACAGAGGATAACCCTGTTCATGCTCACTGAGGCTGAGATCCTACAGAGATACAGGCTGGACTCTGACACCATACTTGAGCTCATCAGGGACCTTAAGCCATACTTGGACCACCACACCCCAAGGGCACACGCCATCCCTGCGCACGCCCAGGTGCTATGCAGCCTACACCTGGTAGCGTCTGGCAGCTATCAAAGTGGTGTAGCAGCAGCAGGAGGGGTGAGCCAGAGCAGCCTGTCAAGGTTCTTCCACATATTCCTTGACGCCATGATAGACAGGATGGACCAATACATCTCATTCCCTGCAACCCATGCAGAACTGCTACAAACCAAAGCGGACTTCTACCAGATGGCACACTTTCCCCAAGTCATCGGTTGCATAGATGGCACGCATATTCCGATTTGCCCACCAGCGGACACCGAATACATATACCGCAATCGGAAATCGACACACACCATCAACGTGCAGGTGATCTGCAATGCCAAGTGCACCATCACAGACCTGGTAGCAAAATTTCCAGGGAGTACCCATGACTCCTATATATTCCAACAGAGCGGCATATATGCACGGCTGATGGCTGGCGATTTTGGAGAAGGATACCTCCTAGGTGAGCCACATCATCAGACCCCCATAACACATAGTAGGTAGGTGTAATACATGTATGCATGTGTCTAATGTGACCCCTTTCTCTTCCAGGCGACAGTGCATATGCCCTCCGCTCATTCATACTCACCCCCTACCTCAACCCCTCCACACCCAGCCAAAGGAGGTATAACCGTGCCCACATACGCACCAGGAATGTTGTCGAACGGACCTTTGGCATCTGGAAAAGTAGATTCAGATGCCTGCACAAGAGTGGAGGTGCAAGGCAGTATACCCCCATCACCTGCTGCAAGATCATAGCTGTATGTGCAATGTTACACAACCTTGCGGTCAAGAAGGGCACTGAGGTGGAGTTGTCTGACTACGAGGACTTTGACGACGACGAAGCTGTGCCACTGACACAGCCAGCTGGGGTGTGTACGCCATGTGATGGCAGATACAGACGTGAGGAGATCACTGAGAACTATTTCTGACTGAGTACAGATGCAAAGACAGCTAAATGTTGCTTTGAAAATAAAATTTTTAATAGTGGTGCACCACAGTTACATCACTGAAGTGCATCAAAAAATGGAGTCTGTCAAAACAAATAAAGTCCAGGGTTCAGGTATGATCATCCCCCCTTGCCAGCCTATTTTTTGGCCCGCTTTCCAGACCCACTGGGGTGTCCCTCGGCCCCCTCCGAATGGCCTGCAGCATCAGCGGATCGCCTGGTGCTCCTCCTTGGCTCTGATGCAGCGCTGGCCGGGCTGCTGCGGCTGCTGCTGTCTCCAGCATCACCCAGGTCCAGGGCAGGATTGGAGGCGGCGTTTGATATTAACATGGCCTCCATGGCCGTGGTGATCCTGGCCATCCCCCTGGTCAGCTCAGCCGTATGCTGACTCAGCACCGACTCCTGATTTGAGCTACGATGGCACAGCTGTGCGGTCGCCGCTGCAAGGCGGGCCATGGCCCGGTTGAGCACCCGGGCATCCCTCCTGCGCGCAACCTCATGCTCCTCCTGCCTGGCAGAGGAGTGGGTGATGGCAGTGGTCAGCCTGCCCAACCCTGCTGCCACCTCCTTGTTGCTGTCCACAACAGCCTGGAACCCCTTCACCAACTCCCCCATCTGCAGGTTGTGCTGCAGGAGCTGGCGTTGGCAGGCCATGGTGGATCTGGCCTGTTGGCGCTGGATTTTGACCATCTGGCCCTCCAGGCCCAGGAACACACTGCCCTCCCGTGCTGGTGCAGCAGTGGTGGTGGTGGTGGTGGTGGTGGCACAGCGTCTGGCACTGCTGCCTCCGGCCTGCTGAGTGGGCTGGGGTGCCACTGGTGGTGGTGTGGTGCTGGCCGGTCCCGGAGCCCCTGCTCCCAGGACAGGTAGGACGGGTGGCAAGGCCACGGTTGTGGCAGGAGCTGTTGTCGGCGGAATGGTCTGCCTTGTTGGGGAGTTGTATGGTGAAAATTGCAAGGGGGGTGAGCTGGGCAGTACTGGGGAGTGCACTGCCTGGAAATCAATCACCAGGACTCCCTCCATTCCAAGCCCTGGGGTGTCTCCTTCCTCATCCTCATCCTCCTCCTCCTCCTCCTCCTGGCCAGGCTGGCTGGTGCTCGGCCCTGCCACTGCAGTATGTGATGTCGAAGCTCCCTCTGCTGCCACAGTGGTGCCGCCTGATGGTGCCCCTAGGTACAAAGAAGCATTTGTAAACTGAGTGCCGATGTATTACAGTCAGTACAATTATGGCATTCCACATGTCCTTGCATCTCCTTACACCGTGTCACACTGTTTCCTGTCTTGTGATTCTGCACTGACATATTTGGCTAACTTCTGCTGACTACATGTACCATGATGCTTGTCTCTTGTATGTTGGTGACAGTACAGTGCTGGTGTTTGCCTATGCATTGTGTCTAATGGGGAGGTGTCTGGTAGGGTGTGTCATGATGCGCATGCTTCTTACCTGTAGCTGTGGCCATCGCAGTGCTGTCCAGGGTCCCGATCCCTACGATGCTCTCCCTCTCGATGGTGCTGGAGACAATTTCCTCCAGCTCGGTGAGGGGTGGCGCCGGGTTCTTGCCTCCTCCGGTGAGTCCAGCCTGCCTTTGGAGGTCGGCCAGCTTCCTCTTCGTGAGGCTGCGGAGGTCATAAAACCTTTTCTTAAGTTCCTCAATGGACCTGGGGGTGACTCCAGCAGCATTGACCTTCTGGGCGATGTCTGCCCACAATCTCCTCTTGGTGCTGTCTGGCACGTTGAGGGACAGCTTGCCAAAGAGCTGGCGGTGCACCCTCACCACCTCCTCAATCAGCACCTGTAGTTCTGTGGTGGTGAATTTGGGCTTCCTCTTTTGGGAGGACTTCTGGCTTCCTGCCTGATCTGCCATATTCTCCTGCTCCTGCTCAGTCTGCAACCTCCTTCTCCCACTGTTGCTAACTGTGTGTTGGGCTCAGGCAGGCTTTCCAGAAACTTCTAGAAACTTCTTAATTGGCTGCACCTGCCAGGGTTGCCACTCCCTGTTTGGGTGGGGGAGGGGGAGCCACCTCATTGGCTGAATCGCCTATTGCCGAGTCTGCTTTTACCGAATCGGTAAAATCCGAATCGGTAAAAACCGAATCGGTATTATCCGATTCGGTAAAAGCCGAATCGGGTCATGCAATGCATTCCTATGGGCTTTTTCGCCATGGGTCTATGATTGCCGATTCGGTTTTTACCGAATCGGCTTTTACCGAATCGGTATTCGCCGAATCGGAAATATCCGATTCGGTGGTAGCCGATTCGGTATTTTCCGATTCGTTGTTGGCCGATTCGGTAATTTCCGATTCGGACCGAGCTGAATCGGAACGTACCGAATCTCATTACCGATGCCGACCGAATCGGTTTTCATTCGGTATTTTTTTCCTACATCTCGTTTTCCGATTTCAGAATACCGATTCGGCCCGCCTCGGTATTTTGAAATCGGAAAATCCCGTTTACCTACATCGGGCCCTTAGTGTATATCTGATGGACATCAAAAGTACATTCTTCAGTGTTCATAGTAGAGTATTCAAACATATTCGCCTATGGACTGACAGCTTTGGCTATAAAAATTTCTCTACAACTACCTATCTTTTTCCCAAATCTTGCAAAACTCATGCAAGAATATACCTTTTTTTATACCTAATAATGTGCCCTCTCCTTCATTACAGTACTTAGAACTTTTACTTTCTTTTCCTAGGACTTTAGGAAAAAGTGACCACTCCAATCCCAGCTTTTCACAGAATGGCAGGAGTATCTAGTAGGGAGGCAGGAGAGACTGGACTCTTCAAAAACACCTCACCACAGGATAACCACTCTACATAGTAGGATATAATAGGGACTAGCCATTCCACTGTGATCCTTTTCCCAGTACAACAAGGATGTGCACTACAGTGTGGGGAATTACTGGTCTGCTACACCGAGAACTCTCTCAGATTACAGATGTGTGTAGTAGGGTGTGGTGAGGAGGTACTGACACCTCCACTTAGATGTCTCGCTTGGATGATGGGTATGCATAGTAGGGTGCTGGAAGGGACTAGTCTCTCTGCTGAGACATCTCTGTTAAATGATAAATCTACAAATAGAGTGTGGGGAAGAAAAGAGCTCTATACTGAGAAGTTTCACTTGGACTACAAGCATACAGAGTAAGTTATAGAGAGATTTCTGAATCAGCTACCACAGCTTCCCAGAGTAACATATATACAAATAAGAATGTGTGAAGAGACCGCTCTCTCTGCTCAATTGTCTCTTAATTATAATGAATAGCAACAACAACAACACTTTATTTGGCTTTTGTAAAAAACCATAAAAGTCAATTTTAAAATTATCCAAAAAACACACTAACTGTAAAACCGCTGTCATAAGATACAGTGCTTAAACAAGATACACATATTTAAAAATGCAAGCAAGTACCAAAATAACCCCATTCCTAATCTACCCTTGATAATTAAACACAGCAAGATCTAAACCTAACTGCAGACTTTAAAAAACCAAGGATGTGAAATCCAGTATTTCCTGAGAACATTGATAAAAAAATAAAAGCAGGCAGCACTTGTCGAAAAATTTTCTTTTTTAATTAAGGATAATGTAGGTCTTCCTCAATGCCTCATAATAGCAACAAAACATTAAAAAGTAGAACATATCCTGTAAAGACTTGCCATGGCAGCCACCTGGCAAACAAATCTTACCTTTATTTCACCCACGTGTGGGCAAGGAGAAGAAGGAATAAATCAAAGCGGACCTGGTCACTGAAAAGCAGTCATAAGAGCTGGAAAGCCCTTAAAGATATGGGTCCGTAAATTGAAGTTTTCAAAATGATACATCTACGTACACTGGGCCTCCTTAGCTTACGCTCCTCTCTGTCTGCCACCCGCTGTCTAAAAAAAGGCTCCTTGAACCAGAACAGGTCCTTCCTGCTGATTGATTCTTGATTGCAAAGGAAACACACTCTTCCCAAGTTTCTCAAGCCCTCCCTTATATCTTTAAGCCAAGGTATATAGAGAGCATGGCCAGGAGCCATACAGTCCTTTAAAATCTTTGTTTAAAGCAGTCCCTTTACTAGCTAAATTTTGATCTAGCGGGACACGGTGTGAAAAGACAAAAGGTCAGAATGATTGGTCATATCCAGCTCTTGGTGTACTATGAAAGTGGAGATGCCCCGGAGCACACTTAAAAGCCATCTCAATAAATTATTTTCATCTATTTGTAGATGTTCGTGAGCGATATAACCATTGATTTCGGTACCATACGCCACTAATACGAGGCACTTCGATCTGCAGGAGTGTTCCTATTGGTTTTCTAGCTAAACAGGAGGCAAAGCTGCAAATAGCAGCGTTAGCCTATAAAAATTCCCCTCGCTTTTTGCTTTTAAGCGGCCCCTAATTTAACTTGCCATCCAGCGTAACCCCCAAGTAAGAGAAAGCACTGGTCTTTGGGACTAAAGCAGACCCAACCTAAAAAATTTAAAGACTTCCTTGAGCTCTGTCCCACCTGCATCACACATGACTTCGAGTTATTAACCAACACATACGATCTTCCATAAATGTCAAGAAGGAGCTAAGCAAAGTTTGCAGCCCTCTCACAGTATGGGCCATGAGGACGGCATCTACAGTATACAATACTATCGGCAAGCCATGCCATCCCACCTTTGAGCCAACTAGTACCTTCACTATCTTGTTGAGATATACATTTTTTAAAAAGGGGCCAATATACAAACCTGTCAAACCCCTCTCGAATTTAGAAACTGCCAGGAAACCATGCGATCTTTGGTGTAACGTACCTCCACTTTGGTGTCCCTATGAAGGTCTCATAAGAAGAGGACAATGTCGTTATGCACCTCCATGTATGAGATGGTCTCCCATAGCTTACCTCTGTTCACATGATCAAAGGCGGAGAACAGGTCCATGAAGGCCGGATAAATGGTGCCAGAGCGGGCCTCTGTGTACTTGTTAAGTATCATGAACAAATTCAAGCATTGATCCGCTGTTGACTTCGCTGGACCAAAACCATATTGGATATCGGCTAAGATGTTATAATCATCTGCCCATGTGATCAACCTGTCCCAGAGGATGCGTCCAACCACCTTGATAACTGGATTCAGCAGGAAGATTGGAGTATTACAGAGGGTGCTATCCCTGTTACCTTTTTTAAACACTGGGACAATGCTGGATATAGCCCAGGTACTAGGAGGGTAATTTCTAAAAGCTGCAGTAATAATTGAGGTAAGGGCGGGCACCCACAATTGTGGGTTGGATATATAAACGTCCAGGGGAATCCCATTAGGTCCTGGTGCCTTATTTCTAGACAACCCTGCAATAAACTTTCTAACTTTCTCTGCTGTAATTATAAGAGACGATTTCCCTTCTCCCACTTTACCGGGTGCACTCACATCTAATGGGCATTGAAACATATCCTCAAAGTGACCTACCCATTTGTCTTCTCAGATGTGCGCATCAAGAGCCTGTGCAGCATCTCCTGCCAAGGATGGACTGTTAACGATGCTCCAAATTTTGCACTATTCTATAGGGTACTTGCCTCGGAGAGCTCAATCCATACTTCCTCCCCCTTCAACTCGGCCTTGCACCTTGCTAATTTAAATTTATATAGCCTTAACCATAAACCGGGTCCCTTGGTTTGGTACCCAATGTTTCTCTCAGTTTCCTAGCCACACAGGAGCAATTAAGATCGAGCAATCTTTGGGTCCAGTCCATAGGTTGCAGTGGCGGGGCCTTTAATAGTCCTCCTATAGTGAGAGAAATGACCAAAAACACCTACAGAATATCTCTCGCCTCTAACTGCATGGTTGTACAGATATCTAACTCCCTATGGCACCTAGATAAAAGAGACTCATAGGAGAGATTAGGGATTTTCTGTGTCCACCTTTGGCTTCTGCCCCCATCTGTAGCTTGCAGTATCCCCTGATCTATTGTCATCCTTGTTTTCGCTAGTGGAGTCCAGCTACTCCTAATACACAAAGGGTTGTGATCATTAAAACAAAAATAAAATAAATAAATGAATCATTTCCCCTCCCTGTGAAGGTGGGAATGATAGGCTTCCTTCCTTGGTCCAGCCTGCACATGGCCAAAGTTAGATCAAACTAATTTACTAGGGTATTGAGAATGTCTTCCTGCTTAGTATGTTCTAAGTGCATACCGGTAAAGTGAGGGCAGCCCACGTCAGTCATTAAGATTCGAGTCACTCAGATCCACAAATAGATTAATGTTGAAGTCTCCTGCAAGCATAAGATTGCTGTAGTGAGGGGTATTAGTAATCAGGTCTCTTAAAAAGGATTCAAATATTGAAACATTACAAACATCAGGAAAAGCAGCGGCGGCATTGTAAAATTTCTGGAGCAACAATTTACCCAGCCCTCGGGAATGTGACACAGCCTGCAAACAAGGATTATTGTCTGGAAACACCACCAATCTACATTGCACTACCAATGAGACATAGATTACCAACCCACCCTTCGATATTCCCACCCTTGATGGGGTGTCAGGAAAAAATAAGTCTTGTATCCCTCTAAGATGAAACTGTTCATAATGGATCATGTTTCCTGAAGACATATCATGTTGAATCTTGTTATAAATAGACTCCTGTCTGGGTCAGAAAATTTACTTGCTAACCCAGCTATACTCCATGATACAAATTTACAAGCCTTGCCATCCACCAGACCAACTGAGGAGTCAAGTGACATATGGAGACTAGGGATTAATGGCTCACTAAATCAGTCACAGTGGGTCAATCAAGTGTCCAGCATTTCCAATTAAACAAATCTATTAAAAAAGAGTATGTCATGAGTCACCATCTGCCGACCAGTCTGGACATGAACAGGAAGCACAGGTATGTTCCCCAGCACCACTACATATGGTGTAGATGTCAGTGGGAGGTGTAAAGTAACTAAGGGATCTGCTGCCCCAGCCCCTGTACTGGCCTCTATATGGGTTGGCAAGTCCCAGGCTGTTTTTAAGACTCGTGGTTTTCAAGACGTCCCCATGACCCTGCTGCCAGATGGCCAAAGTCCACTGGGGACCGAGAGGGGTGGGTTGCACTCTGGCATAGAAATTATCAATGATAAATGCACCTGGCCTCTTATTCCCTGATCTTGCCCCCTTTTACCTTCTGACCAAGAACAGATGATAAACCAACTGAGCCACTGTGAGAGTCTTTGTCCCCAGAGGGTTATATTGGTTAATCCAGGAGAATTCTAGCTCTAGTGTAGCTAGATATTGCCCAGTTGGGTCCAATTTGAGGTCCATACTTGTTAGCAAAGAACCCGAAAAAACTTCCATCATTGCCGCCATGTCATCCTTAGGCAGGGCTTGCAGCTTGTTGCTGTTATGTACTATCCCTCTGACCTTAAACTTTTTGATTTGCCCCCAGCAAAAGGACATTTTCTTTTAACTCCCGGTTCTGACCTCACTCTGGTTCTCCCAGCTGAAATAGATGGTTGATTGGCCGGGGACATAATAATACCCTCACTTTGTGCAGTAGGTCAGGGTAGCTCCATCTGGATGTTATTAACCCTTGTGTCAGAAGGGCCAAGCTCACTGTCCGATTCCTGTCTGTTAGGTGAGAGTAAGGATCCTAAATCAAGATCAGAAGTCTGAGATTTGATAACACTTGGGGGACTAACGAGAGGACGGTTTACAGGGGAGCAGGAGAGCCAGCGAGCCACCAGTGCTATATCTTTATCGAGGATCCCTCCAGACCTAGTCCATCGTGGTTACTGCGGATCCTGGGGCTGCCCCCAGCAGCTTTCCGTTTCCCCATGTCTATCAGACAGGATCCCACAACAGCTATTCAGATAGATAATTGGACCAATCAATGAATGTACCAAGAACCAAGTAAACAAGCCGGGACAAGTGAGTAAGGCAAAGGAGTGCACCAATAACAATAAGGGTCACCCAAGGCGAATACAGATGTAGTAATAGAACTCCCATCTACCTGCTGTGTTGAAAGGTAAAGATACTGCCCTGCAAGGGCCTTTGTTGGAATAGGCCCACAGAAGCCACCTCTGTTGTGGGTATCCAAACTGCTGGCCACCAGGGTCCAAACTCAGGAGATCAAGGGGGGTAAATTCCTCTGGGCTTTGACGAGTGCAGATGGGCACACTCTTTGCCCGGGCTTTCCCCGGGCTTATCGCTTGAGTACATCCCACACCAAGGGAGGCAAGAAGTGCTTTTCTAAGCGTGCAGCACTGGAGGGTTTCTTGAGACTCCGCCTCCTTGCACCTCTGCATTGTGGGACACGGAGTCCCTCCTCCTGCACAGATGCCGGCTCCAGGAAATGAAGTTAAGGATTGCCCGCGCAGCGGGAGGCAAGCAACACTTTTCATTGCACATGGTGTGGGAGGGCTGCCTGAGACTCTGACTCCTTGCGCCACTGCGTTGTGAACACCAAGTCTCTCCTCCTGCACAGACACCGGCACCAGGAAATGAAGTAAAATGTCATTAGAAGAGTACAAAAAGGAGTGTCGTCTTTTTTGACAACTGTGTCTTGAACAACCAGTGTGCATATTTAAATGTAAAGACCCACTCACCTCTCTCTCAGGCATCTCCTTATGGGGACAGGCATGAATACTAAGGTGTACACAAAGACAGACCTTACTCTGAAAATTCTCTCTAGCTTGCAAAGCATATATACTAAGATGTGTAAAAGAACTGCCACCTCCAGCATTTGAGAGCAGTACATAGTATACAATGAGAATGCATTTGCCTCTATGCCAAAACCTGTCTTTTGTATAAAAATCTTTACGCTACAATGCAAAGAAGCACTAATCTCTATAGCACCTTAAAAATGTATATATATATATATATATGCAATAACTCCCCTCCACGAAAGAACGGACAGAGGCCAAAGGGGTTTTAAAGGAGAAAGCAGGTTTAATTGGCAAACAAAGCAACGCAGCATTCAGGCATATGCATTTCGGCGAGTAGCCTTCCTCAGCGCCCTGCGTTGCGTGGCCAGCTTCTCTGAATAGTCCCGCAGCTGCACCCCTTCAATTATAGGTCCGAAGGCTCCTCCCCCAAGCAGGTTCAGCTCGCCTGATGGCTTCCGCAAAATTTTGTCGGACTCCAACTCCCAGAATGCACGGAGTGAGTGCTTCTGGGCTGGCTGTGTGGGGAAAGCTGGAAAGTAGGCTGGAGCAAAGTCCGGGTGGTGCAGGAGGGAGATGAGGCTGTGCGCAGGGGTCTGTCAACGTCCATCCACCCCTCCTTGGGTCCCCTCGGTCCGCTGCGGCCTCCAAGTACATATATATATATATATATATATATATATATATATATATATATATATATATATATATAAATATATTTTTTAAATGCTAATTCCTAACTATAACGTGGATGAAACCTATAGTTTTTTTGTGAATTTGCAAGGTTTTTAAATTCTCATTCCTAAATATAATGTGCCTAAAACCTAGGTTTTTGTCAGTGCATATATATAATATATGCACTGACGTCATGTGAACAAGGGTATCTCTACCCGAAACGCGTCATGGCGGATTGGTGCTGGGCTAAACTTTAAATAAAATCGTATTGCACCACTTCTGGGTCTCGCCTGTTCCTGCTTGCCGGTGTGGCTTACTGCGCTGCGCTACATCTGCTGAGAACTGAACGTACCTCATATATATATATATATATAAATATATATATATATATATATATATATATATATATATAAATATATATTACCTACTGGCGGTCGTATAGTTAGGATTTTTTCCCTATGGGATTTTTGAAAATTCTATGTCTAATAACTTTGGCGTTTGTGGACGGAATCGGCTGAAATTTTCAGGAAAATGGCACATTTTGTTTCTGAGCAGCCCCTGAAAATTTGGGGGGGTTTCGTCAAGGGGGGGCCGAGAAAAAAGGGGGGTCCCAAAACGCGTTTTTCCCATGTTAATTTCCATAGGGCCTTTGGCCTCACTTTTAGCTCGAACGGCTGAATGGATTTGCACGAAACTTGGCAAAATTGTAGGGACTGTTAGCCCGATGTGCCTTTGCTAGGTCTCAATACATGTGCTCCAGTGGATTTTGAGAAATTAACGTTCAAAACAAGATATATATCTGTAACAGCGCTCCGGGCTGCGCTCCGGTCCGCTTACTTTTCGCGAAACGGAACTTTGCGATGCGAAGCTGATTGGCTCCCCGATGTCTGTCAACATTCTAAACAGTCCTGAGCGGCCGCCATCTTATCTCTCGGTAGGATCGAGAGAGAAGAAGAGGTGAAAAACGAAGGGGGAATTTAATGAAAGGGGGCAAGGTATACCCCTCTTGACCCCCTAGGAATGTTGTTGGGGTTATTAAAGGGTCCCGTGGGGAAAATAAAAAAAAAATATTTTTCACGGTAGAAGCGCTTCACGGGCCGCGAACTGGGCCGCAAACTGGTAGCGAAACGGGAATTCGCCATTTTGTGCTTCGTTTTAATTAAATTACTAGGTATAAGGGGGTGCGGGAGACGTATCCTAATCCCTTATGTTTTCTGAGGGTGGCTGAGGAGGCTCATATATGTTGATACATGTCTTCCAGCGGCTGTGCGTGAGCTTTTTTTTTTTTTTGCTGCGTGACGTCTGTTAACGTTCGATTCGATGGAAATCAGGAAGTGTTGACCGCCAATTTGTCAGTGCGATAAAATATTTTGTTATAAATGAATCCTTATTGATAAACATTGTCTGCGCCATCTTGCCTTTTTTCCAATGCCACAATTTTGTCGTGCACGGCAGCCATTTTAGATGCCAGGCCGGTCCCAGGCTATCACCTAGCCCTGCGGATGTAGTTTATGGCCCCAGCTGTAGAGAATCCAGACATGCCAACCCTCCCGATTCAGGCGTGAGACTACTGATTTCAGTGCTAGTCTCCCGCCTCCCGATTTCTGCAAGCAAAAACCCGGGGGCATATTACCAACAACTAGCGATAATTTTTGTCTCTAACTTGTTTAGAGACAAAAATTATCGCCGCACATCGGCGATTTTTATCGCAGATAAACATTAGCAAGGTTTATCGCAAATGCGATAAAAAACGGCCGCAATGCATGAATATCGCTGAAAAGTCCGCGATATTCATGCATTATCGAGCAAATGCTCTTAGCCATGTTATCCACCTCCCATTGGATAACATGGCTAAGAACTGCTCAGGGCAGGTGTTAGCTTTTTGAGATATGCGCGCTTAGCGCGAATATCTCCAAAAGTTGGTAATAGGAGATAGCGATGTTAGGGACTGTTTCCAGTCGCTAACATCTTGGCACGCCCACTTTGCATGTCATTAGTGATAAATATCACTGACATGCAAAGCGGGGCCCAAGATGGTCGCTATCTCCTTTTAGCTGTCACTAACTGGTGTTAGCGACAGCTTGGTAATAGGGAGATAATTTTATCTCCGCTTTCTTGGCTTTTAAAGCCAAAAAAGCGGAGATAAACCCCCTTGATAATATGCCCCACGATTCCTCGGGGGTTTCAGCTGACAAGGCTTGGTATTGTGTTACGTGGTAATTCTTCCAGGAAACGTCAGAGGGTCGATGCAGGGGTTCTAGAAGGGGTGATAAACCATTTAAGCCTCATGAACAAGCGCATGGTCTTTTAAAGATCTGTGAAGTACTCGGGGCGGCGGTGTGTGTGTGTCCTCTTTCAGGAGCGGGCGGGGGGGGGGGCACTGCCAGCAACTTGCCAGGCCAGGCAGTGTTCAACACTTGCATCACCCTTTCTCTGCCTGCTATTGCGCTCCATGCTTCGGAAAGGTAAGAAAAAGAACGTGCATTTGAGTTTGAAATGTCCGATCCTGTAGCAGTACACTTGCAAAGCCCACACATGACAATAACCCGATTCAAGGCCCCATTCACCCGATTTTTTAAAAATATATAGCACTCCAACAAAGTAGGATTATAAAACTTTATTAACTTTTAAATATAACGAACGGAACAAAAACTGTAACAAACATTTAAACATTTTTTACAAAAAAAGCAACAATGGTCAGAAGCTGTCTTTTGTGCGAATAGTCCCAAGGCAGCACAACGTGCTGAGTTCTGGACGGCACCCAGGTGATGTCACCTGGGTGCCGCACTGGTTTTTGGGATCCTACAATGCAGCTCAGAAAAACAGCGTGGGGCGTCCCGGGTGGTGCGGGGGGAGGCCTTGTCAGTAGCGGTCTGTTGTGCGAATAGTCCCAAGGCAGCAGAACGCGCTGAGATGTGGATGGCACCCAGGTGATGTCCAGTAAACTGCCGCACTGGTTTTGGTATCCTACAATGCTGCTCTGAAAATTGGCGTGGGGCGGCCCGGGGGGGGGGGCGTGGGGGAGGCGGCGTGAACGGGCCTCCCCAGGTGGCGGCCATCCAGCTGAGTTGCGCCTGCTCTTGCGGCTACAGCGTCTCGCTCACCATGTAGTTGAGTTGCTCCCACTCTTGCAGTGCAGCGATAGGCGGCTGCCACAGGACTATTAAAATGGCGGCCGGCTCTTCGGTTTTGGGCCTGGTCCACTGAAATGGCCCTGGGACACCTTGGAACTCGGACGCTTGCCTGCTAGGGCTTGGGCTCCATTCTCGAAAGCGTCCCCTCAGCCGTGAAGATTCTACAAAAGTCTTGGGGGCCCTCGACTCCTGCAGGCTTCCGGTGGGGAGCGGCTGCCATGATTGCTCGCGGAATGACCACGACGGAGCCACGAGATGGTGGTGCTCTCATGCTGACGCCAGCTTCAGTCTGAATCATCCAGAAACAAGGTGGGGCTTTCATCGTTTGGGAAAAAAAATGTTCTAAACCAATGAAAAGTGTTATTTTTAGGTCATATGACCAAGCCTTCCATCTTTAGGAAACCAAAAGTAAACTGAACCAATGAAAAGTTTTATAAACAAGTCACATGACCTGTTATGCGGCATAGGGCTACAAAAAGCGTAGAAAATCCGTTGGCACGTGAGGCGGCGTCAGTAGCGGACCGATGTGCGAATAGGCCGAAGGCAGCACAACGCGCCGAGATCCGGATGGCACCGAGGTGGTGTCCATTAAATTGCCGTACTGGTGTGGCCATCCTACAATGCTGCGCCGAAAGACGGCGTGTCCAGCTGAGTTTCGGTCACTCTTGCGGTACAGTGACTCGAACGCGCCGAGATCCGGATGGCACCGAGGTTGTGTCCAGCAAGTTGCCGCACTGGTGTGGCCATCCTACAATGCTGCGCCGAAAGTCGGCGTGGGGTGCCCCGTTGGCTTATGAGGTGATGTCAGTAGTGGACCGATGTGTGAATAGGTCGGAACCAGCACAAGGCGCCAAGATCCGAATGGCAAGTCCTGGATGTTGAGTGCCATAGTTGAGAGTTCTGAGCAGTGCTTGTAAGACTATCTGAAGCTTATTTGCACCTGCTGCAGCTTCACTATTGCCCGAGGTGGTGTCCAGCAAATTGCCGCACTGGTGTGGCCATCCTACAATGCTGCGCCGAAAGACGGCGTGTTCAGCTGAGTTCCGGTCACTCTTGCGGTACAGTGACTCGAACGCGCCGAGATCCGGATGGCACCGAGGTTGTGTCCAGCAAGTTGCCGCACTGGTGTGGCCATCCTACAATGCTGCGCCGAAAGTCGGTGTGGGGTGCCCCGTTGGCTTATGAGGTGATGTCAGTAGTGGACCGATGTGTGAATAGGTCGGAACCAGCACAAGGCGCCAAGATCCGGATGGCAAGTCCTGGATGTTGAGTGCCATCATTGAGAGTTCTGAGCAGTGCTTGTAAGACTGTCTGAAGCTTATTTGCACCTGCTGCAGCTTCACTATTGCCCTGGTGTGGCCAAAGATCGCCCATGACATAGGCGGCCGGCTCCCGAGGTCCGGCGGAACTTTTTTCCTTTTCCTTTCTGCTTCTTGTCCCACAATCCGTTTCACCTGAAGACACGACCAGGTCCCTGAATGTGTGCAGGGGGACGCTATTGATTGAATGAAAATGGCGGCTTGACACAAAGCTGACTCAAGCGTTGCTGTTGATGCTATACAGACAAAAATTGGTTTTCAGTTTGTACATTCTTCAGGATTTTTTTTTCCATCCAAGGCTGATTGAGAGTTTGTAGAAAAATGGCTTCAGATTTTCCACATATTACTCTTCAACATTCTTCCTAAATGTAACAATGTGAGACTCACTAGGAGAACGGCTGTTTATCTTTCCTTTCAAAATGCTGCCAACAATATTTTCTGAATGGAAGACACCATCTTGTAGCATAAAGGGCCGAAAGGGGTTCTGGTCTGGCTGATGGTTGGTGGAGACATTTTGACTATATCTTGGACCTGCCCGGCCTCGCCCAAAATGGCGTCGGTATAAATGGGACTCGTAACTCCTTGTTGTGTACTGGTTGAACAACCTTGATATCACGAGATATGAATGCAGTTTTGATGCTCATGGCGGGCGGGGACGAGAATTGATTGAATATTTCGACATCCCTATTGATATTAAGTTCTGATGTGTTATTGATTACTGTACTATTGAAAGTTCGAATTAACGTCACCCATGGTACTTGCACGCAAATGTATATCTAGATAACTTTTTTGTAAGTGGCCCTGTCGTATTTTAATTACAAAATGTACGTCCACCGATTCCGCAACTGTTAGACACCTTAGTTCTTGCAACCTAATGGCTCGTTCGTTACGTTCCTCTATAATGTAAATGTCTCCTCATCATATACGATTTCAGTTTGCTCCGTGGCCGGCCCACGTGGTTATAGGCCCGTATTTGTATACTGACATTTTCACAATAAAGGTTTTTAAAACAAAACATGGTAGTAGTATTTACATTGGTAAAGTTTTTACTTTTAGTCACTGTTTTCGAATCAGTAAAAGGCAAGTGAAATAAAGCAGTCCAATTACATGACGGATAAAAGGTATAATATGTAGGAACGCAGTAAAGATAAATGGTCAAGGGCAGTTGTGTTTTCCACTCCTGCAACATAAAGTGATCGATAAGAATCTGATAATCAGGCGTATCGGCGACTAAGACAGCAGGCCGAGTCTCTTTTACTCAACGGCTCCGTCATGGAACGAAGAAACGCCCTTTTTCTCGAAAAAGGAATATATTTTACTTGCAGGACAGTTGAAAATTTTCCGGGAAAGTACATTAGCCTGGAATATTATAACATATATGTTATAAAAAAAAAAGTTCGAAATCAATAAAAAGCGTATTTTTTAGGTCATATGACCAAGCTTTTCATTATTAAAATAACAAAAGTAAAATGAACCAATAAAAAGTTTTATTAACAAGTCACATGACCTGTTATGCTTACGTTACGCGCTGCGCGCCGCGCCCCGGATCACTTCCGGGTGCGCTAACGCGGCGTGTCATATAACGCATTACGCGACAACGTAGGTCAAGAATATAGTCAAAATGTCTCCACCAACCAGCGTTCGGAACACAACCCCTTTCAGCAGTCCAAAAAGTTCTGTAAAATGACAACAGAGGGGACAGGCAACAAGAACCATCAGTCAAAGAGGGGAGGGCAAGTTCTTCTCTACCGGGTCATGTTGGGGCGCTACCGGAACTGATCGAATTGGTAGTCTACAGTGTTTCTGGATGTTTCAGACTAAAGCTGGTGTCAGCATGAGAGCACTACCATCTCGTAGCTCCGTCGTGGCCATTCCACGAGCAGACATGGCAGCCGCTCCCCACCAGAAGCCTGCGGGAGTCGGGGGCCCCCAAGACTTTTGTAGAATCTTCACGGCTGAGGGGACGCTTTCGAGAATGGGACCCAAGCCCTATCAGGGAAGCGTCCGAGTTCCAAGGTGTCCCAGGGCCATTTTAGTGGACCACGCCCAAATCTGAAGAGCCGGCCGCCATTTTGAGAGTCCTGTGGCAGTCGCCTATCGTTGCATCGCAAGAGCGGGAGCAACTCAACTACATGGTGAGCGAGACGCTGTAGTCGCAAGAGCGGGCGGTAAACAGCTGAATGGCGGAAGAGGCACAGTATAGCAAAAGCGGGCGGAATGGCAACTAAAACGGTAAAGGGGCGCCCCACTACAGCGTGTCTTCAGGTCAAACGGATTGTGGGACAAGGTCCAGAATAGAAGAGTCATCAAAAGGCAAAAAGTTCCGCCGGACCCCGGGAGCCGGCCGCCTATGTCGGGGGCGATCTCAGGCTAAACCGGTGCTATAAGACTTGGGGAGGGGGTCGGAGCCAAGCGTCTTCTCCGAGTCCGTGCCATCAAACCGCCCCTCGGGGGCCTCCGTCAAGCGGTTTAGGGAGGTACCATATCACATTGTTTTCAAATGCAGTCAGGTCCACAAACGACACTCACTTAATTTGAGAATAGTGAAGCTGCAGTAGGTGGAAATAAGCTTCAGACAGTGTTACAAGCGCTGCTCAGAACTCTGAACTATGGCACCCAACATCCAGAACTTATGCCATTTGAGAATGGCAGTGATATTGAAGCAACTCAGGGACCAAAACCATTAACGTACTTTCACGTATGAAAATCTTACTTGGGGAGGGGGCAGGAGCGAAGCGCCCCCTCCCAGTCCGCGCCACCACACCGTATGTTGAAAATCTGAAGCCATCGTTCTACAAACTCAACCAACCTTGGATGGAAAAATCTAGGAAAATGTACAAACTGAAAACCAGTTTTGGTCTGCATAGCATCAGTAGCAACGCTTGCTATCAGAGTGCATGAGTTTCATGCTCGATCGATTGAGCTAGCCGGATCGGGCAATAAAAAGTATAAAATAGTTATGTAAATAGTTATTTAATAAAATGTTTTACCCTGTTTCTTTGCTGGTGTGTTGTCTATATTTTTAATATTTGCATAGGGTTTGTCGTTATTTTGGGCGGGGTGGGTGACGGAGCCGAGCTGTCTTGCAGCCCTCATGGTGTGGAGCTCAGTTCATCTCACTATTTTCGTATTTCTCATGAAGGGTTGTTCCTAATATTTCTATTTTAGCGAGGTCAAAAAGAGATCCAATTAGTGGCCTACTGATTTTGCTCGATTAATTTTATTTTTTTACACGATTTTTCACGATTTTTCACTATCTGCAAAGACTAAACAGAGTATTGCGACTTTGTGCTTGTTTGTAAATAGAGAATGAAACAAAGAGAATCAATTGTAAAACAGTAAATGCTTCGATAACAATCAATCAAATGGAGAGACAAGCAGGCACGACGGATTACAACGGGGGTAAAGGCCTGCGTTAACTACTCTTCACTATCTGCAAAGAGAGAGTACTACTAAGAGAAAAGAGGGGAGGGGGGCAGCGTTCAAAGCACATCAGCGTGCATAAACACGAAAAAGTTTTTACCTATCACGTACTTGACATTTTAGAGCTTTTGATATTTGCTATTAAAAAACCAATGAAATTCACTGAAAAAACCATAGGTTATAGGCCATATATAGTTAGGAATTTGCATTTACAAAACCTTGAAAATTCACTGAAAAAACCATTGGTTATAGACCATATATAGTTAGGGATTAGCCTTTTCAAAACCTTATTTTACTCACACAAAACCATTGAAATTTCATATATAGTTAGTTCCACTAACTATATATCGCGCACCCGCAATCCACTGCTGATGATGTCACATATTACATCATTCATGACATGGTTAGTGACATCACTGATGACATCACTGATGACATCTCAAATGACATCACTGATGACATCTCAAATGACATCACTGATGACATCTCAAATTACATCACTGATAAAATCACTGATAACATCTCATTTGACATGACTGATCACATCACTGATGATATCATTCATGTGATAATACCATGAACCTCTTCAGACTCTAATATAACCTTAGATACAATCAGTGTAAACAGACAGTCACAGACTGTCACTCATCCATGGAGTTACTCACACACCTAGTCAGTTATGCAAAAAATCAATCACACCTCCATTTTCTCAACTATACAGTTATACACACCTTACTTATTCAAACATATACTAACACATATTTACTTTACTCTCTTATACAATCCCTGATACATGTTCACAATGATCCATACAGCCACTCACACATTCACTGGCTCTTATGCACAGTTATTTATATATGTCAACTCTCACATGTACTGTGTTTTACATATGTACTTACTTTGACATGTAGCACTGAGATATCCATTCACTCACTAATACACTCATGCACAGTCAACCGCCCATACAGCTGTTTCCACATGCACTTTTGAACCCATACATATAGTGAATCAACTACTCACACATCTATGTACAGAGTCACACACCTCCCAGCCACCCATACACACACACTCAGTTTCCCATACAAATAATTGGACAACCAATGAATAACCCATACAGTTACTCATATAGCTACTGATCAACATATGCAGCAGTTTGTAGAACAACAGATATAATGATGCACAAATTAAAACAGTTTAGTCACCAACCCATGCACTCAGTGAGACACATTTAATCACTCACTCATACAGTCAGTCATGCACCTACTAAATCCTTCATCCAGACACTTATACATCCACTCATTCTTCAATATGTAAGACATATTTTAACTTTACAGAAACATACAGTCACTGGATGTTGTCATCAGTGATGTCATTTGAGATGTCATCAGTGATGTCATCAGTGATGTCACTAACCATGTCATGAATGATGTAATATGTGACATCATCAGCAGTGGATTGCGGGTGCGCGATATATAGTTAGTGGAACTAACTATATATGAAATTTCAATGGTTTTGTGTGAGTAAAATAAGGTTTTGAAAAGGCTAATCCCTAACTATATATGGTCTATAACCAATGGTTTTTTGAGTGAATATATATATATATATATATATATATTACCTACTGGCGGTCGCCAGTAGGTAGTTATAGTTAGGATAATTTTCAATGTTAAATCTCAACATTCTATTTTGAATAACTTTGGCGCCGGTTGACGAATCTGCCTGAAATTTTCAGGAAAATGGTCTCATGGCGGTCCGGTCCTTCCCTGAAAGTTTGGGGGGGATTCGTCAAGCGGGGGCCGAGATAAAAGGGGGGTCCCAAAACGCGTTTTCCCCATGTTAATTTCCATAGGGCGGTCGATTTCACTTTTAGCCCGAACGGCTGAATGGATTTCCACCAAACTTGGCAAAATTGTAGGGACTGGTAGCCCGATGTGCCTTTGCTATGTCTCAAGATATGTGCTCCAGTGGATTTTGAGTAATTAAGGTTCAAAAAAATATATATATCTATAGCAGCGCTCCGGTAAGCGCACCGGTACGCGCACCGGGCGCGTCACGCGACTTGCGCGGAGAAAGCTGATTGGCTCTGGGGTGTCTGTAAACATTCTAAACAGTCCGGAGCGGCCGCCATCTTGTGTCTCGGTAGGATCGAGACACAAGAGGTGGCCAAAACAAAGGGGGAAATGACCATAAGGGGGCAGAGTAGACCCCCCTTGACCCCCTAGGTTTGATGTGGGGGCCATAAAAGGGCCCCACGGGGCAAAAAAAAAAAAAAAAATTTTTTTTATTTTCGCGGGGTGAGCGCCCGGTACGCGCACCGGTAAGCGTACCGGGGAGTGTACCATGGGGAAAAAGAATGACAGTTTTAAAAGTAGCTGATTAGAAAAAAAAATGTTTAGTTGTTTTTTTATATATACACATACATATATATAAATGCATATGCACATATATATATGCATATATGTCTATATGTGTGCGTGTAGAGAGAGGTAGAGAGGTAGAGGTGTAGAGGTAGAGAGGAAGAGAGGTAGAGAGTAGAGAGTGAGTAATAGAGAGTAGAGAGTGAGTAGTAGAGAGTAGTAGAGAGCAGTAGAGAGAGTAGCAGAGTGAGTAGTAGAGAGTAGTAGAGTGAATAGTAGAGTGAGTAGTAGAGAGTAGTAGAGAGTGAGTAGTAGAGACTGAGTAGTAGAGAGTAGTAGAGAGTAAGTAGTAGAGTGAGTAGTAGAGAGCAGTAGAGAGTGAGTAGTAGAGAGTGGGAGAGAGTAAGTAGTAGAGAGTAGTGGAGAATATTCCAAAGTTTGGCACAGCACCACTTTCACAATGAGTCCAATCAAATCATATCACTTAGAGTACTTATTGAAGCGCTGAATCTTGGTGTATATTCAAATGCTTTTATTTTCCTTAAGTTTATGTACCACAGCCAGCCGAAACGTTTCGTTCTGTACAACAGAACTTCTTCAGGGCGTTCTTATTTCCTTCAAGTTATGTCGGTATCCCGTTGTCATATAACTAGATATTTCTTCCAAATGTTAGACGAGACATAAGTATATTCTTATTAAAAGTGACTAGGTATCAATTTTACCCACACAATTCGGGCAGACTTGAGTAATTTATAGCATCCTCAAAGTCAGTCTTTCAAAAATTCCAAAGTATAGGACATGATAATCCAAATCCAAATGTTTCTCAAGAAAAGTCATTTACAATCGTTCGGAATATCGGTGTTTGGGCAGATATGATCCAGGGACCCCCAGTATGCAAGGGGAATTAGTCCCCCCTCTGCAAAGGCGCCAGTGGCCTGCATTGCAGAGAGGTGTAACAAGGGTGTGGCCTCATTACACTTCTCTGCAATGCAGCTCCCTCGTGCATACTGGAGGCTCCTGGTGGACTAGTTGACCCCAGGGACCCCCAGTATGCAAGGGGAATTAGTTCCCCCTCTGCAAACGCGGCAGTGGGCTGCGTTGCAGAGAGGTGTAACAAGGGGCATAGTCTCATTACACCTCTGCAATGCAGCCCCAGGCGCATACTGGAGGTTCCAGGTGGGCTAATAGGCCCCCAGGGGCCCCCAGTATGCAAGGGGAATTAGTTTCCCCTCTTCAAACATGCACGGGGGCTGCGTTGCAGAGAGGTGTAAAAAGGGTTGTGGCTTCATTACACCTCTCTGCAATGCAGTCCCCTGGCGCATACTGGAGATTCCTGGTGGGCTTTCAGGTCTTATATAGTTAGGAATTAGCATTAAAAAAACCTTTGAAATTCACTGAAAAAACCACAGGTTTCACACCAGTTATAGTTAGGAATTAGCATTTAAAAAACCTTTGAAATTCACTGAAAAAACCATAGGTTTCACACCAGTTATAGTTAGGAATTAGCATTTAAAAAACCTATTAAATTCACTGACAAAACCAGTTATAGTTAGCTGGAAATTTTACTGATATAAAACCAATGAAATTCCACGTTATAGTTAGTTGGACTCACTATAACTTGCGCGTGCAATGCACTGCTGATGACGTCACATATTACATCACTCATGACATGGTCAGTGACATCACTCATGACATCACTGATGACACCATCCTTGTGACATAGTGACAGACCTCCTTTCACTGTAATGTAACCATTGAAACACATATTCAAAAATAGAAACTGAAATTTAAAAAAAAATGGAGATACCCATATCAGTTACAACAAGCAATTCAGTAATTCCACCATCTATATGCACATCCAGTCATTCACCAACAGTTCTATATAGTCACTCATACATATACTCACTTATCATATGAAGTGATACACCTATACATCCTGTTACACACCGACAGTCATCCAAAAGTTACTCACACACATACTCACACGTGCAAATAAACTATTGAACATCCATTTATTTGAATATAGAGTTATACACACACTTCCACCTTACTTGTATTGAAAATTACACATATTTATTCTCTTAAACAATCACTTATAGAAACACATACTTATTTAAACAGGAACTCTTACAATCTCTTACTCTCACATATACTCACTTATATACATCAATATTCACATATACTAGATTAAAACATATGTAGTTACTGATAAAGACACTAGTGAGACAGTCATTCACTCACTAACAAACACATATACACACTCATCCATCCATACAGTCCTGCACATATGCTGTCTTCAAAACACATACAAACAGCGAGTCAGTCACTCATGCATCTATGTGCTAAGTAATACCCCCACCAAACCATATAGACACTCATACTGATACTAAGAGAAACATCTAATAACCCATATACATACGCATGTAGCTACTTACCAACACATGTAGCCACTTATACACAAAGTGAAACAATAATATATATATTTAAATATTTAAACATTACTCACTAATATTTATTTTTCAGAAAGACACATATTCACTGGATGGTGTCATCAGTGATGTCATGAGTGATGTCACTGACCATGTCATGAGTGATGTAATATGTGACGTCATCAGCAGTGCATTGCACGCGCAAGTTATAGTGAGTCCAACTAACTATAACGTGGAATTTCATTGGTTTTATATCAGTAAAATTTCCAGCTAACTATAACTGGTTTTGTCAGTGAATTTAATAGGTTTTTTAAATGCTAATTCCTAACTATAACTGGTGTGAAACCTATGGTTTTTTCAGTGAATATATATATATATATATATATATATATATATATATATATATATATTTTGTTGGACCTAGGGAATTCCAAGTCACATAGGGTAGCTTGGAACTAAGTGGGAAGGCCTAACTCCAAGGAACATGTGCAAAGTTTGCGTCACACCCTTTAGGAACAGAACATCCACCCATTCAAAAATAAGGACACTACACCAATTTTGGAAAAATAAGAGCTGTTTTATAAAAATACACTGTTATCTTATCTTTCTTTTCTGTTGTTCATCAATTTAACACACTGTACATTTTGACCTGACCTCTTCAAACATATCCTGTAACATCAAAAGAATCTAGGTCAATAACCACTTAGCATTTCAACCTCTTTCGGAAATTTTACATAGAATACTCTGTCTCAATGCTCAGAAGCGGCACCCCCCTTCCGCAATGGAATGCACTTACAAGAGGAAGATTCCTGGTATCAACGTCTAAGAACCTCAGGGTTTCCAACTATACTAAGGTTCCCTTGTTAAGCAACCTCTGGCTATTTAGATGAGGCACAGATTAGGTGGTATGACATAAGCAACTTGAAACAGGGCGTCATTACACCAATTAGGTTGAAGAACTTCCCCCTAGCTCTGCAAAGAATTAGGTATGCGTCAGTACTCCTCCGGGTGCCAGGAATTTTCCCCCCACCTCTGTTTTCTGTGCTTTCAGTCAAGGGTCAGAAGAATTGGGGGATGTCTCTCCTCTCTGGAATCCCTCTAAGAGGAAGACTTCAGACCCCCAATAGTTCCCGCTTCACTCCTTACTTGGGTCAGGCTCAAGAGGGCTATTCCTGAACACTGCTCCAGCCCCGAGTATCAGCTCCCCTCAGTGGGCTCCTTCACTCCCCGGCAGCAGCCTTCCTCGAGGGCCCGGCTATTCTTAATAAAAGCCAGCCCCGAGGAGTGGTCACACTCGGACTGCCTCTGAAGATCGCTCCTCTCGAATCCCACCTCAGGCCGCCTTCGTTGTTTCTTTCCCCGGCGGTGCTACTGCGCACGCGCGGAAGAGTAGCGGCCCCAAAGCGGAGGCTGCTCCACACAACTGGTGCCGGAAGTGGCTCTCCTTTGGGCCGGCCCGATCCTAGGCCCCTCCTGTCAGGGAAAGCAGTCCCGGCTTGGATTATGCGCAGAAGCGCGCTGCCTCAGGCTCGGTCAGCCCCTTTTGCTCAGACGCGCTGTGACGGCAGCGCTAACGATCCCCCAGGTGGCCCGTCCACGATGGCCTCAGGACGAGTGGACCAGCCACCGGAGCCCCGACTCTCCTTACCTCGGCTTCACAGGTGGGGGGTGTACTCTCTGGCTGCACTTCTGGACACAGGTGAGAGGTCACAATTTCACGAGGGCAGCAGTTAGCATCACAGTCCTAGAGGAGGGGGTTAGAGATGAAGTCTCTCGCTTTTGGGCCCCAGTCCTCCATCCTCAGCAAAGATCATGCTAACCATTCATACTGGACAAGAGGAAGCGGAGGGGTATTTCTCACTTCCCTTCCCCTCAGCAGGGATCTCCGAAGTTCCACCGTTAACCGGGGTTAACCCCTTCACCCAACTTGAGGTAACTCCCTGTCCAGGGTCAGCAGGACGGAACTAACTTGGTTAGGTCAACAGGAATGGGGGTGGTGATCCCAGTAAGGAGGCAACCCTTAAAAAGTAGTCCACCCTGTGAAGACCCTACCCCTTCCATACCTCAGCCTACACTCCAGCTGTTCCTCTCTGACAAGACAAAATGGTCGCCCTACAGGTGTCCTATTTATACCTTTAGCTCCCCAGGTTCAGAACAAGCCAGAAGGTTCTGGAAGCTTCCTATTCTATCCTATGGGCCCAGTCCCTGAGTTGGCAGTTGTGGCAGTTAATAGCCACCATTTTACATGACCCAACTTTCTAGTCAGAAAAGGGCGCCTAGGCCTCAAGGAAAAGGACCATGATGGCAAAGAGCACCTAACCCCTAGGACAACACCGTAAAAATAATCCAGTGGACACAAAAAGGGAAAAAGGTATGAGGGGCAAAAAGGGGGACAAAATAAATAATAAGTAGGAGGGACTACCCAAAGGCAGGCAGGTCTAACACGCGTACCCCCAGCTGAAAGTGGGGAGAGCTACCCAACCCCTTGGCAGTCCTTATCACTAAGGCGGAAATACCTAGAGAGACCGTCTGCATTGGTGTGGTCCACTCCAGGCCGATGTTCCACCCGGAAGTCCATTCCCTGTAGGGAGATGGACCATCTCAACAACTTGGGATTTTCCTCCTTCATTTGCATTAGCCAACGAAGGGGTCGGTGGTCAGTCTGAACCAGGAAGTGCGAGCCAAACAGGTATGGCCGCAACTTCTTCAGAGCCCACACCACCGCAAAAGCTTCCCTCTCAATTGCACTCCACTTCTGTTCCCGGGGAATCAATCTCCTAGATCGGAAAACTACAGGCTGATCCAGACCCTCCTTATTAAGTTGCGATAACACTGCCCCAATGCCATGTTCTGACGCATCTGTCTGGACAATGAACTCCTTGGAGAAGTCTGGGGCCCTCAGGACCAGTGCTGCACACATTGCCTGCTTCAGTTTCTCAAAAGCTTGCTGACAAGCCTCTATCCAAACTACCCGTCGAGGTTGTTTCTTGGATGTGAGCTCTGTGAGGGGGGCTACAATAGTGCCATACCCCTTCACAAAGCGACGGTAGTAACCTGTGAGGCCCAGGAAAGCTCGGACCTCAGTCTGGGTCTTGGGGGGTTCCCCGGTCATGATTGCCTCAATCTTTGCCTGGAGGGGCTGCACTGTTCCCCTTCCCACCAAGTGGCCTAGGTACACAACCGACCCCTGCCCAATCTGACATTTGCTGGCCTTGATTGCCTGGAGAACTGCTTGCAAATGTTGCAAATGGTCCTCCCAACTGCTGCTGAAGACAGCAATGTCATCCAGGTAAGCAGCGGAGAAGCCCTCCATTCCGGAGAGGACCTGATTCACCAGCCGCTGAAAAGTGGCAGGGGCATTCTTGAGCCCAAAGGGCATCACACAGAATTGGAAGTGTCCCTCAGGCTGGAGAAGGCTGACCTTTCCTTTGCTCCATCTGTCAGGGAGATCTGCCAGTACCCTGAAGTGAGGTCAAAGGTACTCAAGTATTGGGCAGCTCCCAGCCGGTCAATTAGTTCATCCGCCCTAGGGATCGGATGAGCATCAGTTTTGGTAACTGAGTTCAGTCCCCGGTAATCCACACAGAACCTCAGTTCTGGGGTGGTGCCTGGTGGAGCTGCTTTTGGCACTAGAACCACCGGACTGGACCAGGGGCTACTGGAAGGTTCTATAACTCCTAGCTCCAGCATCTTGGTAACCTCACCATGGATGCTAGCCTTCACCTTGTCTGACAGCCGGTAGGTTTTTGACTTCACTGGTGGGCTGTCTCCTGTGTCCACATCATGGGTACACAGGTGGGTCCTTCCCGGGACAAGGGAGAACAACGTAGAGTACTGCTCCAGTATCTGGCGGCAGTCCTCTCGCTGTTCAGGAGTTAGGGATGGGGAGAGAATCACTCCCTCCACCGACCCATCCTCTTCCTGAGACGAAAACAAGTCTGGGAGAGGTTCGCTTTCCGCTTCCTCTCCTCCATCAGTCACCATCATCAAGATGACCTTGGGCCTCTCATGGTGGGGTTTGAGGCGATTAGCATGTAGCACCCGTAGGGGCTGTCGAGGGGTCTTAAGGTCCACCAGGTATGTGGCCTTACCCTTCTTCTCTAACACCTCAAAGGGGCCTGTCCAGCGATCCTGGAGGGCACTTAGCTCTACAGGCTCCATCACCCACACTTTCTGGCCAGGCTCCAACTCCACCGGGTGAGCATTGTGGTCATACCACTCCTTCATTACTGCCTGGCTGGCCTCAAAGTTGTCAGAAGCTTGCTTCTACAGCTTCGCCATTTGGCTCCTGAAGGCCAGCATGTAGCTCACCACATCCTGGGGAGGCTTCCTGGGAGACTTTTCCCATCCATCCTTCACCAGGCTGAGAGGACCACGTACAGGATGCCCATACAGAAGCTCAAAGGGGCTGAAGCCCACTCCCTTCTGTGGCACTTCCCTGTAGGAGAATAGCAAACAGGGTAGGAGGACGTCCCATTTCCTCTGCAGGCTTTCAGGCAGACTTCTAATCATGCCCTTCAAGGTCTTGTTGAACCTTTCCACCAGTCCATTTGTCTGGGGGTGATAAGGAGTGGTGAACCGGTAGGTCACTCCACACTCCTTCCACATTGCCCGCATGTATGCTAACATAAAGTTGGTCCCCCTGTCGGACACAACTTCTTTGGGGAAACCCACTCGGGTGAAGATCCCCATCAGGGCCCTAGCCACTACAGGTGCAGTGATCCACCAGAACCAGGATGAACCTGTGACCAGCTGTTGTTGGTGGATCCAATGGCCCCACAATGTCGATGCCCACCCTTTCATAGGGGGTGCTAACGACAGGTAGTGGTTCCAGGAGAGCTTTCAGCTTCACCCCCGTTTTCCCATTGGCTTGACAGGATACACATGTCCGACAGTAGGTATCAGACGCCACTTTCATCTGAGGCCAGTAAAAGTGGGGGACAAGCCGAGCAAAGGTCTTGTCCTGACCTAAGTGTCCTGCCAAGGGTATTTCATGAGCCAATTCCAACAGAAAGGCTCGGTACCGTTGCGGGACTACCAAGGCCCTTGATGAACCAGGTAAGGGTACCTTGGGTTCACTGTAGAGGAGTCCCAGTAAATGTGGTAGTGTCCAGCAACGTTCCCTGCTGCCTGGGCTTCGGCCTGTCGCTTCAGTCCCTCAAGGGTAGGGCACTCCTTCTGGCCCTTACAGAACTCCTCCCTGGTAGGCCCTCCCTCCACATGCCACTCAGCAGGGATGGGTAGGCCCTCCAGGGAGACTACTTCCCCCTCCACGGACTCCTGGTCCACCACCGCAGGTAGCCGATCTGTCACATGGGGTGTGGAAGCCGAAGCAGGCTTCTCCTGTCTTCGGGTCTGTCCCTTTTTGGCAGCGGTTTGGGCCATTATTCCAGGCTCCAACCCAGGCAAACTCCCTCTCCGGGCAGCCGCAGACCTTGTGCTTACACAGGCCCAGTCAGGTGTACCCAGCATCTCTGAATGCGTCCGGTATTCCACCTCTCTCCAAGCATTATGCTCCATGTCATTCCCCAGCAGACAATCAACTGGCACGGCAGGGCTTACGGCAACTCGAAGTGAACCTGCAACCCCTTCCCACTCAAAGGGAACCTCGGCCACAGGGTAGTGGCCCATTCTGCCGTCAGCCATCGCGGCGGGGTGGAGTACATTGGCAATCACCTGCTCTGGAGACACCAGTTGACTCCTCACCATAGTCATACTGGCTCCTGTATCTCTCAGAGCCTCCCCTCTCTGGCCATTGATGGTGATCCATTGCCCATACTTGGTAGTATTTGGGGGCACCTGGATCTTAGGAACCATCTCCCGATCTCCCAGGGACACTAAGGTGACACCCGCCCACTCACCCCCCTTATCTAAGGGCAACTCCTCCCCGAGCGCTACACTAGCTACTCCCGGGGCTTTTCCTCCGTGGGAGGGGGTGGTCTCTTTGGGCATTTGACATCTCCCTTATAATGTCCAACACCACCACACTCAAAGCAGTGGACAACCCTTGGCTGCTGGCTTTGGCCAGGATGAGGGTTTCGGGGCGGGTTAGCCTTAGGGGTGAAACCTGTTCCCTTTCCCTGGAAACTGTTTTGGGGACCTTTAGAGAACTCCCGCTTTTTATCTCCCCCCTCCTTCTTCTGAGGGGTGCCCTGTCCGGCCCTTTGGGAATCCCCTCCAGTCCCCTTTGAGGACACCCGGGTACTTGCCCAGATGTCCGCCTCCTCTGCAAGCTTCCGGGGGTTGGTCAGCTTGCTGTCCACCAGATGTTGGCGCAGCTCGGGAAAACATTTCTCGAGTAGATGCTCTTTAAGAAAAAGGTCATATAACCCCTCATAGTCCTTCACCTCGCTGCCCTGTACCCAGCCCTCCAATGCCTTCCTCGCATAGTCCAGGAAATCCACCCAGTTTTTGGTGCTTAACTTGTGGCTCCCCCTAAACTTTTGGCGATACTTTTCCCGGGTTAGCCCAAACTTTTTGATTAATGCTAACTTCATGGTGGGGTAGTGGGTCTGCTCCTCCTGTTCTAGGGCTAACAAGGTGTCCCGACCAGTGGGAGGCATGTACTTGTATAACCCACCACCCCAGTGTTTCTCCTGGATTCCATGGGCTCTTAAGGAGACCTCATAGGCAGCCAGCCACTTGGCTATATCATCCCCTTGACTAAAGCTGGCAACTATGTCCTTGGGCAGGTAGGGTCTGGACTCCCTGGTTGGTTCTCTGGTTTCGCTGCCACCATTTGGAGTAGGGGAGGGTCCTAATTGCAGGGCCTGGAGTTCTAGCTCCTTTAGTTTAAACTCATGAGCCATCCTCCGTTCTTCCCTCTCCTGTTCTAACCTGGCTAACTCCCACTTCAGCTGCCTTTTCTCCCTCCTGTCTGTGAGTTCCGCTTCGGTCAAGCTTCCTCCGGAGACACTACTGCCCCTCCTTGAGTAGGTCATTGGTCCTGGGAGTAGGTTTCCCACCTCAGGATGGAACAATCCCTCTACCCCTATGACCGTGTCCCGGTCTATCTCCTCTTCCTTCTCCTTCCTTTCTCCATGTGCTGCCACCCAAGCCCTCAAACTGGTCTGGAGTTCCCCCTTCTTGGCACCACGCTTAAAGAACACTCCCATCTGTTGACAAAAGTCCTTAAGCTGGGCTACAGAATAAGTGTCCAGTTCTTCCATTTTGCTAAAGGGCAATTTAGGGACAAGCACACAAAAAGAATAGATTCACAAGGGCAATTTGAAGCTACCTCCACCCACCACCAGGAATGAATTTAAAAAAAAAACAAAAGTTGTAATTAGGAAGTCCGCCAGGAGAAAACTCCAGGTGTAGGCCTGTGGGGTATGCTTTGTTACTTCAGAGTGGACGCAAACACAGTTAGTATCCTACCGCTGCCACCAATTATGTTGGACCTAGGGAATCCCAAGTCACATAGGGTAGCTTGGCACTAAGTGGGAAGGCCTAACTCCAAGGAACATTTGCAAAGTTTGCGTCACACCCTTTAGGAACAGAACATCCACCCACTCAAAAATAAGGACACTACACCAATTTTGGAAAAATAAGAGCTGTTTTATAAAAATACACTGTTATCTTATCTTTCTCTTCTGTTGTTCATCAATTTAACACACTGTACATTTTGACCTGACCTCTTCAAACATATCCTGTAACATCAAAAGAATCTAGGTCAATAACCACTTAGCATTTCAACCTCTTTCAGAAATTTTACATAGAATACTCTGTCTCAATGCTCAGAAGCGGCACCCCCCTTCAGCAATGGAATGCACTTACAAGAGGAAGGTTCCTGGTATCAACGTCTAAGAACCTCAGGGTTTCCAACTATACTAAGGTTCCCTTGTTAAGCAACCTCTGGCTATTTAGATGAGGCACAGATTAGGTGGTATGACATAAGCAACTTGAAACAGGGCGTCATTACACCAATTAGGTTGAAGAACTTCCCCCTAGCTCTGCAAAGAATTAGGTATGCGTCAGTACTCCACCGGGTGCCAGGAATTTTCCCCCCACCTCTGTTTTCTGTGCTTTCAGTCAAGGGTCAGAAGAATTGGGGGATGTCTCTCCTCTCTGGAATCCCTCTAGGAGGAAGACTTCAGACCCTCAATAGTTCCCGCTTCACTCCTTACTTGGGTCAGGCTCAAGAGGGCTATTCCTAAACACTGCTCCAGCCCCGAGAATCAGCTCCCCTCAGTGGGCTCCTTCACTCCCCGGCAACAGCCTTCCTCGAGGGCCCGGCTATTTTTAATACAAGCCAGCCCCAAGGAGTGGTCACACTCGGACTGCCTCTGAAGATCGCTCCACTCGAATCCCACCTCAGGCCGCCTTCGTCGTTTCTTTCCCCGGCGGTGCTACTGTGCACGAGCGGGAGAGTAGCGGCCCCAAAGCGGAGGCTGCTCCACACGACTGGCGCCGGAAGTGGCTCTCCTTTGGGCCTGCCTGATCCTAGGCCCCTCCTGTCAGGGAAAGCAGTCCGGGCTTGGATTATGCGCAGAAGCGCACTGCCGCAGGCTCGGTCAGCCCCTTTTGCTCAGACGCGCTAAATCGGCAGCGCTAACGATCCCCCAGGTGGCCCGTCCACGATGGCCTCAGGACGAGTGGACCAGCCACCGGAGCCCCGACTCTCCTCACCTCGGCTTCACAAGTGGGGGGTGTACTCTCTGGCTGCACTTCTGGACACAGGTGAGAGGTCACAATTTCACGAGGGCAGCAGTTAGCATCACAGTCCTAGAGGAGGGGGTTTGAGATGAAGTCTCTCGCTTTTGGGCCCCAGTCCTCTATCCTCAGCAAAGATCACGCTAACCCTTCATACTGGACAAGAGGAAGCGGAGGGGTATTTCTCACTTCCCTTCCCCTCAGCAGGGATCTCCGAAGTTCCACCGTTAACCGGGGTTAACCCCTTCACCCAACTTGAGGTAACTCCCTGTCCAGGGTCAGCAGGACGGAACTAACTTGGTTAGGTCAACAGGAATGGGGGTGGTGATCCCAGTAAGGAGGCAACCCTTAAAAAGTAGTCCACCCTGTGAAGACCCTACCCCTTCCAGACCTCAGCCTACACTCCAGCTGTTCCTCTCTGACAAGACAAAATGGTCGCCCTACAGGTGTCCTATTTATACCCCTAGCTCCTCAGGTCCAGAACAAGCCAGAAGGTTCTGGAAGCTTCCTATTCTATCCTATGGGCCCAGACCCTGAGTTGGCTGTTGTGGCAGTTAATAGACACCATTTTACATGACCCAACTTTCTAGTCAGAAAAGGGCGCCTAGGCCTCAAGGAAAAGGACCATGAGGGCAAAGAGCACCGAACCCCTAGGACAACACCGTAAAAATAATCCAGTGGACACAAAAAGGGAAAAAGGTATGAGGGGCAAAAAGGGGGACAAAATAAATAATAAGTAGGAGGGACTACCCAAAGGCAGGCAGGTCTAACATATATGCACTGAAAAAAACATAGGTTTTAGGCACGTTATAGTTAGGAATGTGTAAGAACAACAGGAGTAAACCCATAGACCACTTTGGGATGGGTGTGGAATATAAACAATAACAATTCCCAATAGGTATCAGCACTAACCGCGAACCGACCTTACGTTGAGAGCCCTCATCGCCCCTGGCCACCTTGCTTCAATCAGGTGCTGCCTCATCGGATCTGCCCTCGGCTGCGCTACTTCAATTTCAGACGCCACATCTGCAGCCAATTGCCAGGGTGTCCAGTCAATCACGCAAACCACTATTACGTTTTGAACACTGCCTGATTTCGACAACCCTGTCCTGATGATGATCCCGACTCACGGGGATCGAAACGCCGTTGACATCACAGCGCAATTCTATGGCGCATTTTACGTTTTGTGCTCCTGTAAAACTGTTTGTTCCATGATTTAAGTGACTTCAACTTAATCCTGCGGAGCCATCACTGTATTATTTCTTTGTCACCTTGCGCCGTTCACTCTGTTCACGTTCAGCACTTACATCTTCACCTTTCACTAATTGTATAATTCTTCACTCACCAAGTGCCCTTGGGTTGTCACATGATTCTCTCTGTACAGTGCTGCTTAACTGTATTTCCATGTGAAACACCCTCCTTTGAATTGGTGAATAACAAGCTTTCAAACCTTACGAGCCTCCTTGTTTCTTGTTCATGTAATGCTGACTGCATACATTACTTAACTGTCTCAAACTGATACCTGTTGGGAATTGTTATTGTTTATATAGTTAGGAATGAGCATTTAAAAAACCTTGCAAATTAACTGAAAAAAACATAGGTTTCAGCCACGTTATATTTAGGAATTAGCATTTAAAAAACCTCAGAAATTCACTGAAAAAACCATAGGTTTCACACATGTTATAGTTAGTTGGACATTTCACTCATTGAAATTACCCCGTTATAGTTAGTGCAGCTAACTATAACTCGCGCACCCGCAATCCACTGCTGATGATGTCACATAATACATCACTCAAGACATGGTCAGTGACATCTCAAATGACATCACTAATGACATCACTGATGACATCATCCAGTGAATGTGTCTTTCTGAAAAATAAATATTTGTTTTATATGTATATCTAAAGGTCGATGGAAGAATGAATGGGTAAATAAGTGTCTAAATGGATGTTTTTTTTTAATTGATTGTATAACTGACTTATTAAGTATATCTTAGTGAATACATGTATTAGCGAGTAATGTTTAAATATTTAAATATCTGTATCAGTGTCTAACTTTGTATAAAAGTGGCTGCATGGATTGGTGAGTAGCTACATGAGTGTGTATATGGTTTATTAGTTGTTTTTAAATGCTAATTCCTAACTATAAATACTCAAAATACTTCCTATTTAATCATTCTTCTTTGACTTTCACTGAAGAACCATATCTTTTCTGAAGCTCCTGTGTTCTTGAAGACATCTTTATTATGGCTGCACACCAGGAGGAAGATACATCTGAACACTCTTCAGAAGAAGAATTTCTTGCTGCGGAAGCACAGCCAAAAAGGAAGAAAGCTATGATCTGCAAATGTTTTACAATTCCATACGAAGAAAAGAAAGTGAATGCAGCCAAAGTCGCCTGCAAGGTGTGTGGGACCATGCTTTATAGAGGTGATCCGAATTAAAAATATTCATTTGGAACCGCCAGCATGGTACGCCATGTGAAG
Organism: Lissotriton vulgaris; assembly: GCF_964263255.1. Classification (NCBI taxonomy): domain Eukaryota; kingdom Metazoa; phylum Chordata; class Amphibia; order Caudata; family Salamandridae; genus Lissotriton; species Lissotriton vulgaris. Next base: position 77,686 of record NW_028248428.1, on the reverse strand, counting down.
AATCTTCATCCCCGCAATTATGCAAGAGCTGCATGTGACAGGCTGCGGGAAGTCCCTCCACCAGCTGTAGCCAGCACTTCTACAGCACCATCTAGTCCACATCCGGATATCTGTCCCAATTTTGGAGACCTTATTCCTTGCAAATTTTGTAAACAGACATTATGTTATGGCGAACAGTCTATTGATTTGATTTGCAGGCACAAACAGGAGCACCGTTGCTCCCGCTGTTATTTTTTTTGTTTATTTGTTCCCGTTGCAGATTGTTTTGTTTGCGCAGTTCCTTTTTTTCCATTGAAAAAACAAAAAAAATAAAAAAACTGTTCAAAAAACATACAAAAAAACAACAAAAAAGACACAAAAAAAACTAACTTCACTGCTCAAAAAAACGTTTAAACACTATCATATATTAGTATGATAGTGTGTGAAAGTTTTTGGGAATGAATGTGTAGTGTATAAATGAATGAAAGAATACATTAGTAGTGTATGGTGAATGTGAACGTGCAGAACTATAAGTGCTACAGCATAACTCTATAAGGTGTTTACTTACAGTATACTGTAGTACTTCCGAAGCATATGAATGTAACATATGTACATAAATATGTTACAAGTCTATGCTTCCCTCTGCACTGTTGGTGAAACTGCCTGGGTGAATTTTTAACTGTTAGTGTTTTAATGCAGTGAATGGATTAGTACATACAGCTGAATGGGTCACTACAAGTAGAAAAAAACAAGGGTGCAGATAGATAGAAGACTACAAGCATAGTGCATAGCGGTTTGAAGCAGTTCATGCCCTAAGGCCTTAGTTGCTGTATGAGTACTTGGGTACTGACTGAATGATTACAGCTCTGCAAGGACAGTGCCAGACTGCATTTATAAGTGCCTGAGTTTTAGTGCAGTGAATGCAATAGAACAAACTGCTGAATGGGTCACTACAAAAGTGCAACAGCAGTGATAGAGTGCTTGGTGAAAGTGTAATGATACAGACTGGGGAATTGAAGGTGTGAAAGACAAGTGAGCAGGTAGATACAAGAATGCAAGCATAGTGCATAGGGGTTTGAAGCAGTGCATGTCCTAAGACCTACTTTGCTGCATGAGTACTTGGGTACTGACTAAATGATTACAGTTCTGCAAGTAGAGTACATGACTGAATTTATAACTGCTTTAGTTATGGCGAAGTTAATGGATTAGAACAAACTGCTGAAGGGATCACTACAACAGTGCAGCAGCAGTGACAGACTGCTTGGTGGAAGTGTAAGGATACAGTCTAGGGAATTGAAGGTATAAAAGACAAGTGTGCAGGTAGATAGAAGACTACAAGCATAGTGCATAGCGCTTTGAAGCCGTTCATGCCCTAAGCCCTAGTTCACTGAATGAGTACTTGGGTACTGACTAAATGATTACAGTTCTGCAAGGACAGTGCTTGTCTAAATTTATAAGTGCTTGAGTTTTAGTGCAGTGAATGGTTTAGAACAAACTGCTGAATGGGTCACTACTACAGTGCAACAGCAGTGACAGAGTGCTTGGTAGAAGTCTGCAGGGCCGGATAAGTTGCCGTTGGAAATATATAAAACCTTCTTCCCTGTTTTAAAGACTGATCTTTTGTTAACAATGCTAGAGGCACAGAAGGGTGCAGCCCCTAAAACATGGAACGAGGCGTCTATAGTAGTGTTTCACAAAAAGGGCAAGCCGGCGAATATTCCTGGATCATATAGGCCTATCTCGCTTTTAAATGCAGATGGGAAAATATACTCAAAGATTTTAGCCAACAGACTCTCTGTAGTTATTTCAGGATTAGTATCACTAACACAGCATGGGTTTATCCCTCAACGTGGCACAACAAACCACGTTAATCGTGTGATTTCCTTTCTTGACTATGTGAAAGTTACTCTGGAACCATTTTGTTGAATCTTGCTTGATGCCGAGAAGGCTTTTGACCGCGTTACATGGCGTTTTTTATGGGATGTGATGAGGAGTCGAGGCTTTGGGCCACAGTTCATAAAATAATTGCAGACATTGTATTACCGACCAGTTGCTCGTATTAATACTATGGGACTCGAGTCGGCTGAGGTAAAAATCAACAGAGGTACTAGGCAAGGTTGCCCTTGCTCTCCTCTTTTATTTTCTTTATATATCGAACCCTTTTTTAAAGATGCTAGAATCTAGCGCGTATATACCTCCTTTACGTATACAGACCTATCAATTTAAACTATTAGCATATGCAGATGACGTGGCTGTGGTCACGCCAAATCCAGCTGCAGCGATGCTAGCAATCGAACAACTGGCCACAACTTTTGGTAGGACATCTGGCTATATGTTGAATTCTGCCAAGACTCAGCTACTAAGTACAAATATTCCGAATTATACTGATCCAAGGCTTTGTCAAGAAGTTGTATACCTGGGGGTTAAATTACGAACATGTACAACCACCCTGGTTAAAGCAAACTGGGATCAGCTTTTGGTATGTGCAAAGAAACAATTAGACCGTGCCGAATGTTTACACCTCTCCCTAGTGGGGCGATGTAATCTATTAAAAATGATGATACTTACACAAATTTTATATTTTTTCCGCTGTATACCCTTGGAGGTCCCTAAAGCTAGCTTGGCACAATTACAAGCAACCTGTATGAGTTTTATGTGGTCAGGGCGAAAGGCACGACGGGCTAGGCATTTTATGATATTGCCGAAAGAGTTAGGAGGATTCTCGGTACCAGATTTTCTTTTATATTATTATGTATGTAGGCTACAAGGGATGGGCATTTTGCTGATAGGAGCAGCACCGGAGCAGTTGGCAGAGCGCCCCTCGATATATCAAATACTACTAGGTGTAAAAGCAAAAAATTGCTTATTCCTCTATCTGGAATGGAGCTATTACAAGAGAACACTGTTTAAGACTTTAGAAGCGGTGTATAAGGTGTGGCGAGCAGTTAGAGATATGTTTGGTTTTGAGAAAATTTCATATTACACACCGTTGGTATCGCCAATATTTCTACCAGTTGACCTAGGGGATAGAGTGGTGTATAATTGGAGGGGGAGAGGAGTAAGAGTGGTGGGAGATTTGTATTCTGATGGTTCTTTTAAATCTTTTGAACAGTTACGGACACAATATCAGCTCCCCAGAGAACATTTCTCTAAATATATGCAGATCAGGGAGTTTTTAGAGAATAGTGGTATCTCCTTTCAACTAAACCCCCTGATCGAGGCTAATACAAGAAGGGTAAAGATTGGCATTTTATATAATTTGATGTTAAACACAAAAGCTAATGATATTGAGCAGCAGAATCTTAAAAGGAGGACTAAATTAGACAGACAAGATATTCAAATTGAAATCTCTTTGGGCATGGCGAAAGACGTATTCCTATCTGCAAAGCTCTCTGCTCAACATTTCAAATCACTTTTTAATTTATATTATACACCTGATAAGGTGTCTAAATTGCCTGGGGATGCGATAGGGATATGCTTTCGGTGTGACTACATTTCTGCAAATGATGTACATAACTTTTTCACGTGCCCATCACTGGCTCCTCTCCCAGCGCAGATAGAAAGATGTTTATCGGAAATTGTAGGTAACCTAATCCAACTATTTGCAACACAGATTCTTTTGGGGGTAGAAATGGGATCAAAGGATACTGGAACTGCGAAGCAGAATGCTAAACTAATATTTGTAGCGACTGCTGTTTACAGACTGTGTATTGCTTTGTATTGGCTACAACAGGAACCAACCTCATTTGTGGAATGGCGGTCTAGATTCTTTGTAATTCATAATATGGAATATAGTCTGTATGCGCTCAAGGGTACACGGAAAAAGAAACTTGGAGAACAAATATGGGGCTTAGTCACACAGTATCTGGATTTATAAAATAGGGTTATATCTTCCTATTAGTGCATGCTAGTAGAATTAAGTTAATGTCTGAATTCTTATTTTTCATTTTACCAATGTGTTAAGTTTTATCTATTGCTTCTTTTTTTCCTCTCCTTTTTTGGATTGCTCATAACATATTTTTTAAATTTTGTTTGGTCTAAAATGCTTTGTTTTTATTTGTGTAATATTCTAATATGTTATGACCTATTCTGTGACAATCTGTATTGTATCAGAACGGCTCATACCAACCGATTCATGCAGTTACCGAAAATAAATAAAATAAAAAAAATAATAAACTGCTGAATGGGTCACTACAACAGTGCAACAGAAGTGACAGAGTGCTTGGTTGAAGTGTAAGGATACAGACTAGGGAATTGAAGGTATAAAAGACAAGTGTGCAGGTAGATAGAAGACCACAAGCATAGTATACAGCGCTTTGAAGCAGTTCATGCCCTAAGGCCTACTTCGCTGCATAAATACTTGGGTACTGACTTAATGATTACAGTTCTGCAAGGACAGTGCCTGGATGAATTTATAAGTGCTTGAATTTTAGTGCAGTAAATGTATAAGCACCTACTGCTGAATGGGTCACTACAATAGTTCAACAGCAGTGACAGAGTGCTTGGTAGAAGTGTAGGGGTACCAGACTGTGGAATTGAATGTATAAAAGACAAGTGTGCAGGTAGATACAAGACTGCCTGCATACTATATAAGGGTTTGAAGCAGTCTATGTCCTAAGGCCTACTTCGCTGCATAAGAACTGGCTACTGACAGAATGAATAGTATACTGTAAAGAGAGTTTCTGAGTGAATCTACAAGTCCTTGAATCTTAGTTCAGTGAATGGATTAGCACATAGTGCTCAATCCTTTATTATTATTAAACAATAAAATTATTCTTCAGACATCTCATATTTTAACACAGATTCTAAAATGAGTTCATCTGGTATTTCTTCCAGATCGTACTGCTGGTTTGCCATTTCAGAGTTTATAGCTTCAAGTAACTCTAGGCCATTTAGTGCTTGCAAAAAATCAGCATCATTGCTTTAATTTTCAAAATCACAGGTGATATCTGCAGGGTGCAGGGGTGTCTCAAAGACACCGTGCTGCACCCCTGAAGTTTACATGTGTGTGGATGTGGCGCACATACATGCCCTTTGGGCATGTATGTGCGTCACATGCCACCCTCACAAATGCCAAATAGGGCATTTTTAAAAGAAATCGCAAATTACCACCAACTACAAGTTGGTGGTAATTTGCGAATTCTTAACACAAATTCGCAATCTCAAAAAGTTACATACATCTCATTTAAGGAATCGCAAAATTTGCGATTCCTTAAATGCTTAAGCAAAATAAGGAATCGCAAATTTCTGCGATTCCTTATTTTGCGATTTTTTGTTACATATCAAAAAATGCGAATATCGGCCTTTGCGAGTCGCAAAAGGCTTGATACATCTGCCCCTTGGTCTCTTTTAATCCTGAAAGTCCCTGGTCTCTACTAGCCAAGCATATCTTTCTATTCAATACTATACAGGTGCTTTGCAGTGAGCTCTTCTGAACCCATGTCCCATTTTATACATCTCTGTAATGAAACTATCTGGCACTTTTTGAATATATCTACTAAGATAGTGGGTCCCCAGGGACACTCATTATGCATATTTACTTCATCATATATCTTTAAAAGATACAAACCATCTTTGCACAGATATGTACTCCGTCCATCTCTTGTTTCTTCAGCCGTGGAAGCAAGCACATTGACCATTTTTTATAGTTACTTATACTTGCCTTAAAAATAATAAATATTTAAAAAAACGAAATATTATAAAATTAGGATCTGTCCAAGACAAGAAAAAACTACAGTTACAATATATATTTTACAACACAGAATAATTTGTAAAACATTTCATTTGACTTTTTTGCTGTTCTCAGAATATATTGAATTTCACTAGAAACAGTGATTTCAATTGTACTCATCACATAACAGCGGGCAAAAAAAAAGACAATCAATAAGATTATCTTTAAAAAAAACATTAAACATTCTCAATAACAATCTAAAAAATAGAAATAAAACATATGTTAAATGTTTTTTTTCTAAGAGCAATTTTTTACGTAAATATGGAACAACTCAATGATAAAATAACAAAACATTATTATTAATTTCCATACACTGTAAATAATGTTCTTTAGAAATATATGCTGACAAAATATACAACAAAAAGTCCTTAATTGTTTTAGATACTTTTCTTCAAGGCCAAATAGTATAGGTCAAATCTTTTGTTTGGAAGTTGTGTAATAGTAATCCTGAAAGGCCAAATTTAGTTCCTAAAACTTTGGCTTTAAAAATATTAGGTACAATTGTGGTAATTATTTAGGCAAACATTGTTTAAAAACCAATTTAGCATCATTGCAATGTGTCCAACCTATATCACATTTTAGATAAACAGTATAATGTCCAGATATTGTAGAAGGACCATCATGAAAAATAATTGCTACAGTTACAACATTTCTTCCTAATATTGATACTGGAGTAGCTACAACATTTTAATTAAAGTTTCCAATTTTCTTCCATCAGCTGTACAACTTTGCATCATTAAAATTACTTACTGTCCATATCTTTGTATAAATAATCTTGATGACATTTCTGATTTACATTGGCTACACTCCATGTTTTGAGTTGCTCCTCTAATTACGTTGTTAAAAGACACTGAGCCACAGTCTGGTAAAGTCAAATAAATGCATCTTTCAGTATCTATGTTAGTGCTACATGTAAACATACAATTTTCACAGTAATGTTCCCATTTATAAGAAAGGCCAAAAAGATTTTCAATATCTATACCTTCATCTTCCAATACAACCAGCATATACATTAGGAAAAGGAGTACAACCAGAACATATGTCCAATAGATTTCGAATATCAGAAACACTTTGTATTTTACTTTTATCACTACTACATTTCTCATAAACTGAATACAACAAAGAACAAAATCCTTTTTCCTGATTCTCAACAATTTGCTTTTGCAAACTTTCAAGAAAAAAACAACATTAACAACTACATTAGCATAGCATTTGACACCAGAACTATTTTCAAACTCATAACCAACAATCTTTTCAACGGGGAGGAGCCTAGCTAGCAACCACGATGGCCGCCTGATTCCTCGGCTCCGCGGACCGCCTCGCTGTTCTCCCGTCTCCTGCCTTATCCTCCCAGATATCCTGCCTTTCATCGGTGATTTCGGGGTCGGGAGACGAATCCGGTCCCGAGGGTGTGCCAATCTTCGGAATCCGTGCAGTGACGGTGACGGGGCGCCCTCGCCCTTCCCTGATGCCTCGCGGCAGAGCCTAGGTCTTTGTTCTGCGCTTGTGGCCGGCCCCGAAAACGGCAGCGGCGGCCATCTCGAGCTGGGCGGCGCCAGCCGCTGAGGAACGACTGCTGCCTATGATTCCCGGCCGCGGCAGCCCAACTTGCTGCGTTGTCCCTCAGGCTGCTTTCAAGCATGAGAATGCCACATTGTATCATCATCCCGGCCTTCCTTGATACATTCTATCTTCCTCCGTGGTGAACGCCATCTTAGAAAGCCGCCATTCGCTACTGGCGAGAGATTGCCTCACGGTGCCGCTGGACCCCGCTTATTGTTTTCATCGCCTGCTATCGTGGGAGTTGCAGGAATGGACTGGACTGCCCTAGTGCCCCCTGTCTGGTTATGTTGCTGCGAGCGCCGGCGGAGTGCTCGGCTGATTGCAAGAGACGGTGGCGTCCGGCTTCTGGACATGGCGCCCGCCTGTAAGCGATGTGTGCAGCGGCAACTCCAAGATCGATTCGCTCCCTGGGATGGTGGCATTTATTCTCTAACACCGACTACGGAGGATTTACCCGACGTACAGGGAATCGCTGCACCTTTAATTTCTGAGACGCCCCTGCGGATTGTTGACGTCCTCGTAGCCCTGAGTGATCTGCGTGCTGCCCACTGTGCTGCTGCCAAAGACCTGGAGGACCGGCTGGCCGCCATTTCCCCCAGTCTGCAACGGTCCGACCAAACTTGTCCGCGAGTGCTGGGCGCCGCGCCACATCCTATGCCCTGTTACCGCGGATTGCCTATCCAGTTGCCCACGAGTGCGCCGCTGGCGCAGGATTTGACCCCCACCGAGTCAATGCGTACGCTAACTCGGAAGACGTCGGCTGTTCAAGGTCTCACGCGGCTGCGAGGGACTCTCCTACAAAAGCCGCGTCCGGCTACCTCACTGTTGTCCACTGATGGATCTTGTCATCTTCCCCTGGAACAGGCGCTATTGCTCGGCTTGACTTTCTTTGGCGGCCTAACGCTACGTGGTATTCCTTTTGCTACACTTCTTTTATGCTGGGCTCTGTGTTGGACACTCCATGGCGGTCATCGCTCCATCTTGCCGCGGCCGTTTGGTCTGCCTGCTCCGTCCGGGATGGCTATCGTGCAGCTGGACTCTGTCTACACATTGGACCGTAAAGGGCTGGGTTGAGGCTGCTTCTTTTTCCCTGGCCTGCTGAAACTCTTATTGCTGACATTGTACTACATGAACCGGGAATTCGAGTGCTGGTTTGGTATTGGTCTTGGGGCTCGGGGATGGCTGATCGTGGTTGCGCGTATTGATTGCTTTATATTTCTTTGATATGTCCTCCTCCGCTCTTACCGGGAGGTATAGATCAGGTTTCTCTGTTCTTCCTCCCTAACTCTTTCCCTTCTGTGGGTTCTCGGGGCGACAGGCACGTTCTTGGGGGGGGGGGGCCGTAGCCTCTTCGACGTGCAGGGTGGGGGGGTTGGGGCTTGCTTTCTCTCTTTTTCTTTCTATGGCCTTTCTTCTTGTTTTCTCTCTTGTTCTCTTCCTTTTCTTTTCTTCATATCTTGGGTCAGACGGGAGGTGGGGGTTTAGGGGTTTTTTTATTTTTCTGAGAAGTTCCTTGCGCTTTGTGCCTATGTCCTTACTATATGTTTTTTGACTGTAAGACCAGGATACGGATTTTTATCCATAGTTACTGTATGATTGCATATCCTGCTTTTCCTTCCCTCTTCTGCTACCAATTGAGGGCGCATATCCTATTACGCAGTTCCCCATGTAATGAATGCCTCTCTCCATGTGCAGTCGGATCCTTTTGTTGCTAGCTTGTAGTTATCCCTCCCATATCCTGTCCTATCGTGTTAAGCTAGGTTGCAATCTCTGACATGTTACATTGATTGGGCGGGCGCTAACTGGGGCGACATGTATCTTTATGCTTAGCTATCCTGTTCGTAATGATCCACTTCTGTATTACTATAACGATGTTCACTTGTGGTTATCCTGCTAAGTAGTTCGCCCACTCCGCTACCCTGTCTGACTCTAGGACGATTCGTCAAAATTATAAAACAAAACCCTCTGTATCCTCCTCCGGTGTTCCCTTGTCAGTTTATTGCAGTGCTGCCCAATTTTTTGCCAACTGTTACAAGCAAGGCGCTCCGGAAGATTGTATATTGTCATAGCGGCCGGCCAGCAATGGTTGTAGGCTAACGCTGTGTACTATGTCTGAGATAAATAAAGGTTTTCAAAAAAAAAAAAAAAACAATCTTTTCAACAGTTTACTTTTTCTTTTTGGTTGCAATCACAACTGTATCTTGTTTTTTTCTTTCTCTATACCTTCGCTACAGATATTCTCATATCTTCTTTTTCGACCTACCACACACTTTTCATATACTGGATATTGACCTAAATTGGGAGCATATTCTCTTCTTAACCTATTATACTCTTTCACACAATTTGCATCTGCACTAATCTCTCTCTCATCAAAATCAATCAAGTACAATTCAGATAAAGTTCTGACCCGAGACAAAGCAAAATATGCCATACCTTCTTTAAACACAGTATGTCCAATATTCACTAAAGCATTATCTACACTTAAACCTTGAGATTTATGATTGGTCACCGCATACGCCAAAGAAACAGGAAACTGTTTTCTGCGAAAATACAAATCTTTTACAAGCAAAACCCGAGCTAAACAATGACTAAATTGTTGTACTTCTTCAATTTGATCAAATTTGATTTCCAAAAATTCAATACATTTACCCATTGCTCCATTTGCTAAACCTTTTTCCACATTCAAATTACATCGTAAAATTACCCGACAGTTTCTGCATGCAAATAGATTCTTTTTTAAACCAGCAGTTTTAGATATCGATTTCTCTATAGAATCCAATTTTCTCTTCAACTTTTCTGTCAAAATAATAGTGATTCCTTCATGCTCTATTTTATCAATAGCTTTCAATTGTATAATTTCTTCATTTTCCAACTTTAACATTTCTTCATTGAATATAGAACTTTCACGCAGTGTTGGCATTAAGCAGATTACAGATTTGTTTTCTGCAATTCTCCTATATATTTTCTCAGGACCAATATTTTCATTTGGAAATAAATTGGAAAGTAAGGGTCTCTGGAAAGCTTGTTTTTCATGTTCAGTCACTTTTCCAATTCTTATATCTTGAAGAATAGTTCCATAATCAGCATCATTTGCCTGTGGCATATTTGTAATAAGTTACTTATATTCAAAATATGACCAAATGTTAACATTTTCAATGCTACCCACAGACTTTCTGGTATCTTCATGTGCAAGAGTTTTAAATACTGGCTGTGCTTTTACAGGAGTAAGTTGTAGTAGATCTCCAAAAACTATGACTTGTTTTCCTCCAAATAACACGTCCTACTCTGTTTTAAGAATTTGCTTCATTCTTAAATGCACAAAGGCAAGCATTAAGTTTGATACCATGCTTACCTCATCAATATTGAGAAGTTTCATTTTCTTTAAGAGTCTTGAAACTTCACAACAAGCTTCTCCAGATAGCTTGTGGTATTCCAATTTGTTTTCATGCTCTACTGGTAGCATTAGTAAACTATGTAAAGTAATTCCTTTAATATTGTGTGCTGCCAACCCAGTCCTACGAGGCTTGTTTCCGGTCCAGGGAAGGCATTGCTTGGCAGTTCGGGCTGGACTGTTCCCATGAGGCACAGGGTCAGACTGATTTGCATATGGCCATGTCTGAACTGGGGTGGCAGAGTGGGCTAAAGAACGGTGATTGATTAAACCCAGATCTGTTGACTGGGTGTGAGTGTTTGATTGGTTTAGATGCTCCGTCCATCACTACCCCCTTTAGTACCGCTTTGTTTGCTATAAGTTGGCAGGATATGCTCAGACGTGAGTCCCTTGCTCACTTTGCCACTGGATTCAAGCAAGCCTGGCTGAAGACGGCTGTAATGCCAGAAACCGGTCCTAGGAAGCTTGTTTCCAGTCCAGGGAAGGCATGGCTTAGCAGTTCCGGCTTGACTGTTCCCATGAGGAACAGGATCAGACTGATTTGCATATGGCCATGTCTGAACTGGGGTGGCAAAGTGGGCTAAAGAACGGTGATGAATTAAACCCAAATCTGTTGATTGGGTGTGAGTGTTTGATTGGTTCAGATGCTCCGTCCATCACCACCCCCTTTTGTATCGCTTTGTTTGCCATAAGTTGGCAGGTTATGCTCAGACGTGAGTTCCTTGCTCACTTTGCCACTGGATTCAAGCAAGCCTGGCTGAAGACGGCTGTATTGCCAGAAACCGGTCCTAGGAAGCTTGTTTCCGGTCCAGGGAAGGCATGGCTTGGCAGTTCGGGCTGGACTGTTCCCATGAGGCACAGGGTCAGAGTGATTTGCATATGGCCATGTCTGAACTGGGGTAGCAGAGTGGGCTAAAGAACGGTGATGAATTAAACACAGATCTGTTGACTGGGTGTGAGTGTTTGATTGGTTCAGATGCTCCGTCCATCACCACCCCCTTTTGTATTGCTTTGTTTGCCATAAGTTGGCAGGTTATGCTCAGACGTGAGTTCCTTGCTCACTTTGCCACTCGATTCAAGCAAGCCTGGCTGACGACAGCTGTATTGCCAGAAACCGGTCCTAGGAAGCTTGTTTCCGGTCCAGGGAAGGCATGGCTTGGCAGTTCGGGCTGGACTGTTCCCATGAGGCACAGGGTCAGACTGATTTGCATATGGCCATGTCTGAACTGGGGTGGCAGAGTGGGTTAAAGAACGGTGATGGATTAAACCCACATCTGTTGACTGGGTGTGAGTGTTTGATTGGTTCAGATGCTCCGTCCATCACCACCCCCTTTTGTACCGCCAACCCAGTTGGAGCAGTGACAACACAAGACAAATGCGACTCAGTTCTTTTTTTTAGATACGTTGTAATTACTTTAATTAAAAAACTTTTTCCTGTTCCAGCTTGTCCACTCACGTACATTCGGATAGGTTGAAATGACGTGCATGAGCACTCTTTTTTTTTTCTTGAAGTAATCAATGGTCAATCTGTTCTCTCACTTGATCATATATTTGTTTTTGCTCAACATTTAATTGTTCTTCCAAGTTTCCTAAGTTTGTTACATCTTCTTGAGCTTGATACATTGCTGTTTCCACCTCATCCATGGCAATTTCTGCTTTATTTTGAACAATTGGTTCTCCTAGTGGATCCTGACTCAACGGAGCAGAAGTTTGACTGTCTTGAGAACTGTCTCTAGCAATCTCAGCTGCAATTGTAGCTTCTTGCTCAATTTCGTCGTTCAACATTTTTACAAATTAGCAAAAACAGGACATTCTATGGTATCTTTATTAGCGTTGAACGAATCTTCGTAGCTCTGAAAATCTCCAAGTAATTCCAATTCTGAACGCCACGGCTTGAAGAATTGCAAAAGAGATAAATATTAAAATTGCCCTTTTGTCAGTAGTATCGCCACTCAGTTTTCGGTGATTAATCAAATGTCCTTTTCTTTGGTTCACCAAACATCCTTCAGAACCAATCACAGCATATATTCCATTATTGATGTTTTCTGTAATATTTCATTTAAAAGTATAGTTTTGCAGCATTTCATAGAGACAAATGTTGTCAAGATGACTTCTATTTGGATAATATGTATCCGACATATTTGTTTTCACAATAGCTGTACTTTTTCAACTAAATATTCAATTTCTTGAACAGATTTAATTACTTGATTTCGTGTTGCAGCAAGACCTAGACTCACCCAAATGATTCTTCTAGATTTGGAGTATAGTCTTGCAGATGATAAGCGATCTGAGCATTCATACGCTCCGATTTCTCGATGAGATAACACCTTCAAACTGTAACTGTATAATTTCTAACTTAGACTCTTCTCGTGGGAAATCTCTCCCCACATTTCCTTCAATTCTGTCTTTTCTGATTTTGTTCTGTAGGATGTTACATATCGAGCAACAGCAATGGAATTGTCCGCACGTATTGAATATCCATGCTAGCATTCCGCATGGATTATAATCATTTATATATTTTGACTCTTCACTTCTTCTCAAATTATAGGTATTCTTTGAAGACTTTCTTGTAAAGGTATGTCGCATAGCTCATATGAAACGGTTTACTCTTCCTTTGTATATTACAGGACGTGGAAAACCAAAACGACATTTCGTATAAAACTTTTCCATTGACTTGTACTTTCGACAACAGTATTTCCCACAACGATGGCTTTGGAATCGTAAGACGTGTTGTCTTAAGTTCTTTTCTTCTGTGCTTTTAGGTATAGCACATGTAGCATATTTGTCAATAAAAGACAACACAGTATCATCTGAATCTGTTCCGAATTTGGGAGCACCTTTCATCCATATTAGCATATGAATGTGAGGAGCACCTCTTGCTTGATACTCCTTTCTCCAAAAGAAATCCACAACCTCTCCAAGAGGAGGATTTTTTTTATTGGTGATAAATGTCATCATAGCTTCAAATCCATGATTGAAATATCTGCATACAATAACTGGATCTAAAGAGCACAATTTTCCAGGTGCCTTATATTCAATATTTCCTATATTTGGATTTACCTCTCTAAGACATTCTAGTAAATCATCCCAAGCGTACTCAGCACAGCTTAGAGTAAGGAACCTAAGTTCCTTAGCATACATTTAAGTTCTCCATGATGATGGTGCCAGCACTCATTAGTACCACGCTGACATGCCATGAGATTAATCCGCTAATATTCCAAAACATTATCTCTCAGGTGTACTTTATCCATAAATTCCTTTGCCAAAACATTTTGCAGATGTGCACCTGTTTTCAATATATGGTTAACTGTGTAAGAAAGTCCAGACTAGTCACTCTCAAACAAAAGATGAAAAAAATACAGAATACATTGTCGAAATCTTGGATCTTCTGCATACAATCCTGATGTTCAGTATTCAGATGCAGGAATCTGTACAGGTCGTTCTCCTTTTCCTGTTGGAAACAACTGAGGGAAACAACGAGCTTCCAAACTTTCTTCCCATACACTTATGGGACTTCCCTTTACTTCTTTCATTTGGAATAACTCAATAGTATTCCCCATCACTTCTTTGGAATGAAGTGGATAAACACTGTAATGTTCATAGATTTCTTCAGTTCTGCACATATCCACTTTTTCAATTTGTCCAGTTGACGAGTCAGTATCTTCTTCTAAAGTTACATCTTCTTCTCCCACATACACATTTTGAGAGTAATGATTATTTTTTACCAGATACAAGGTTGCCTTTTTTCACTTTCCTAACATCCACTAATTCTTGCCAGATTTTCTTACTCTTAGTAGGAACACCATTAACTAAAATAACTAGAGGTTCATCTCTTCATTTTCTACACCAATTGTTTCAATATTTTTCTTTAAATCTAGAGGGAAATATACAACTCTTCCCTTTAATCCTGTCTGTAAATCTGAAGGAGGTAATTTTCCTGTCTTAGTCTCCATACGAACAATAGTCTGAAATGGATGCACACATTGAATACGAATAGACTAATAGGTATTTAAATCCATCAGTTCAGAAGGAATTTTTACCAACTCAAAAGTATTATGCACAGCTCCAGCAGGCATTTTGTTCTCGTCTAATTTGTTATAACAATATTTACAACTACGTTGATCAGAACCCAAATCAAAACAATTCTCTACCAACAAATAAGTTGCAAATTCCTTCCACTCGTTGTTATTTTCTTTTTCACTTTTTAAATATAGATCAACAGTCCTAGTTTGATTTTTATAATGAGTTCATCGACAACAGATACAAGGATAATTTGGCCTTTCACCTGAAATCACCTTAAACTTTGTAATTTTTTGCTCAATCTTTTTTGTACTAGAATGTTGTATATTCTATTCCACATTTCCTTCTAATAATGTATCAGTTTCTGTACTGTCCTGCTCACCACAAAAGTAACTAAACTCAATTTCTTCACAAACGTTCATTACATCTGATACTGATCCACACAAAAGAGCACTGTTCAACTTTTTTAACATTACTGCTGGACTTTTTGCATAATACAATGTCCTGACTAATTTCCTCATTTGAGTATGATGTACTGCTAACATCCTGAAATGGTGAAAAAGACTTCGACATACTTTTTTTAGAAAGCAAGCCAGAGAATGACCTTGCAAACCAGTATTTTCTCTTACTCTGCAAGGGTGTAGTCCTTGCAACATCTTAATCTTTTGTTTAACACTCTTCTTAGTATAGTTACGTAAGAAATTGCGTAAAAAAATCAATAGATTCCTGTCGTACACTACAAATACTACTGCAATTCCAAGTGTACACTGGAGCTTTAGGATGTCTCCCTAAAACTTCATCAGCTAACACCTCTTCTGCATTTCTGGGAACAATTTTCTCTTTCTCAATAGGACAACCATTTCTAACCTCATAAGCTCGACCACTGGTGTCAACTGCATGCAACAAATCATTACTCTGAAGATAACTCTCTTCATTAAAAAAGGCTTAGAAATTGAACTGTGTTTCCATTCACCCAACAAACATCAGAAAAATAAGTTCTGTTAAAATAGTCTTCTCCACTTACTTTTGGCCTTCATTAAATGGATTGGTTTATCTAGTGATCGCATTCTATTGATTATTAAAATAAATAATGTCTTTTTTTAATTCAAAAGCCTTCTCAACAACACTTTCAATATGTTTCTTCTTCTTGTAAAATGCTGGTTTTCTTTTACATTTCTTCATATCCTTTAATAGGTTTAAGACAACTCTGTTGTAAAACATTTTTTTTCTAATTTCCTGAAATTGATTCTTCCTCCTTTTACTATACATTGTTTCTTTAGAACATGATTTCCCATTATTTATCTTTTTATCTTGTTTTTCTTTTTTGTTGCAGGTACATTCTTTTTTTTCACATTCTCCACACTATTCCTATAATGTTATAAAAATAAATCTATAAAACATACTATTCTATTACTAAACAAATACAATCTACAATGACTAAGTATAAAAAAACAAATGTGTAACTGATAACAGAAGTACATACATACTGCATATGCATTTCAAGAACTACATCTGCAAGAATAGTACGTGAATGAATGTATAAATGGTTGGATTTTGGAACAGTGAATGGATTAGTACATGGTGCTCAATGCATCACTAGAGCAGTACAGGGGGAGACACAGAGTATTTGCTGCAAAATCATGGTAACTAACTGGTAAAATCAAGGTATTAAAGACAAATGTGCTCGTGGATAGAAGAGTGCATGCATACAGCATACAGGTTTGAAGTATTTCTTGTCCTGAGGCCTACTTCGCTACACGAGTACTTGGGTACTGAATGAATAATTACAGAACTGTAAGGAGAGTGTCTGAGTGAATGTATAAGTGTTTGAGTTCTAGTGCACTGAATAATCAGTACATACCACTAAATAGGTCACTACAACAGTGCACGAGCAATGACAGAGTGCTTACTGGAAGTGTAAGGATACAGACTGGGGAATTGAAGGTGTGAAAGACAAGTGTGCAGGTAGATACAAAACTGCATGCATAGTGCCTAGGGCTTTGATGCAGCAGTACTTGGGTATTGACTGAATGACTACAGTTCTGCTAGGAGAGTGCCTGACTGAATTTATAAGTGCTTCAGTTTTAGCACAGTGAATGGATTAGAACAAACGGCTGAATGAGTCACTAAACAGTGCAACAGCAGTGAATGAGTGCTTGTGAAAGTATAATAATACAGACTGGGGAATTGAAGGTGTAAAAGACAAGTGTGCGAATAGATACAAGACTGCATGCGCAATGCATAGGGGTTTGAAGCAGTCCATACATTAAGGCCTACTTCGCTGCATGAGCACTTGGGTGCTGACTGAATGATTACAGTTCTGCAAGGAGAGTGCCTAACTGAATTTATAAGTTCTTCATTTTTATCACAGTGAATGGATTAGTACATACTACTGAATAGGTCACTACAACAGTGCAACAGCAGTGACATAGTGCTTGGTGAAAGTTTAAGGATACAGACTGAGGAATGGAAGATGTAAAAGACAAGTGTACAGATACATACAAGACTTTGTAAATTCACACAGACGCACAGTGTGATTCCAGACAAAAAATATTAGACCTTGCATTTTACCAAAACACATTTACTAGTCTAGCAACGTTGGATGTATAATGCTACACCGCACACGTTTTCATCGCAAACATTCACATTGCACACTGACACAAAGCAACCCATTACTTCGCTCCACCATTGAAATGCATACAAAACACAACCACTACGCACACAAACACCCCGCATGCTTTAACATCGCATTTTTCCCCCCGAAATCAAACACATTACCCCCAGCACAAGCACACCCGCTATTCCCGTCCCTCTAAACCCTTACCCCTAAATCCTTAATTAGAACCTTACACTACGGCCCCCTGACCCGACCCTTAACCCAAAAAGACACGATCCGCAGTGACAGGTGTTAGCCATTTGATCAGTCGGAATGAACAGCAGCACATTTCCATATGCTATGAAACTTCTTCTGCACGCACCTGTCATAATAGCATTGATGTAAGTTTGATCTTGTGCAGGTTAGGTTGGGACACTGGTATAGGCTACAGCAGCATAAATATAAATTAATTCAATGTCCAAAATGCGAGCGCTATTCTTCAAAGGCTTTTACAGCAAGCGAAGGAGAGCGAAGGCTAAATAATTTGTTCAGTTTGGCCAACAGGAGAGATTTGTGAGGAAGGAAAGTGTGGAAATACGTTTGCTACCATAGTTTCCATGTGACAGTTTATGGATATTTTCAGCCTCTTTCAGTAAAGTGTCCTAGACTAAACTCTTCCTCAGCGCAATCGCTAGAGAAATTTGTGCGGCAATCTGTAACTGTCAGCGAAATTTCTAGGTAATATCAGTTGCAGTTTTTGCAGTCAACGATTAGATTACAACAAATAATGTTTACCTACTCAGTAACAACGTCTTGAGGATAGGCACAGAAAAGCTAAAAGATCACAGTGTATATGATTATATGAATACTTAATTTTTCCTATAAACTGATAAAGAGGGACTTATCCTGCACGGTGCAAATATTTGAATGTGCATCTACGAGACCTGGTTACCGAGGGCAGACGCAGGTACCAAGCGGGTGCTAAATGCTGAGGGCGGTGTGCCAATTGCATCACCACCCCCCTCCCGAGGTCTATGGTGTGATAGTTTCACACCTGTCAAGTGCATTTTAATTTTTGTGTGGTCTCCTAAACTGTGAGAACCTACCATTTTGTTGCACTTCTTTTTGACAGTATTTTTCACTTTTACGTCCCTTGGAAGGGTGGTCCTTAGCGCGTCCATACCGCCGGGGTTTATTACACTATAGGTCCTGACAAATGCCATGTAAATTAACACAGACATTGGCAGAAACATGTTGACCAGCATATAATTCTAGAGGAAACAAGCCATTCAATTTATCTGGCTGAGTTTTCCTACACATATTTTTAATATGTCCTATTGATCAGACAATAAAGGAATTTTTTGATACAATTAAGGCATTTTTAATCTCACCACTCACACTTTCTCTAGTCACTCACACAACCACCTAGCCACTCACAACTTCACATCAACATGCTCCGCAGTAAATCTGGCGTTGAAGCACACTGGAGGGGCACTCGGCCACTCCCATTGGGGCCCGATGATGAAGCATGTCACCGACCAGGTCGGTGAGTGAGGGCTTTCTATAAACACCAAGAAGGTATTTTTACTTTCTTCTCTTTGTCTCTGAAACCCGTCCTTCCCGACGAGCTCTGAACACTCTTTTGTTGTTGTTAATGTGCATTAAGATAGCCAATGCGTCATCCCTACATCCATCCAATGCCTCATCTATACATCCATCCTTCATTCATCCACCCTTGCATCCTTCCATCTATCCTTCCTCTATCCACCCTTTCATCCATACATACATTCTTAATCCATCCACCCTTTCAACCATCCATCCATCTATCATTCATCCACCCACCCTTTCATCCTTCCATCCATACATCCATCATCCATCCACCCTTTCATCCATCCATCCATCAATCTATCATTCATCCACCCACCCTTTCACACATCCATCCATTGACCTTTGCCCCTGCCTGCAGGGCCGGTCGCTCCACACACCGCGCAGCTCCCTCCATGAGTGCCGGGACCCTTGACCCCCCCGCTGCTGCCTCGCACAGCCGTGTGCCTGGATTGCCGTTCTGCAAGCTGTTTGCCTGTCTGTGCCCCTGACCCTGTATTTCGTTGTGCCTACTGTGCCTGTGCCCCTGAGATTGTATTTTTTGTGCCTTCTGTGCCCTTGAATTCTCGCTGTCCCAGTGTCCTTTACCGCCGCTTTTCCCCATCCCCGCTCCCCGCCGCTGCTCCCCTGCGTCCCGCCCCCTTTTTTCTTTCTGTAACCCGCCCATTGGCCACCCGCTCCCGCCTCCCAGCTGCTCCTCCCTCCCACTTCGCCATTTATGGAGGTCACCGCATGGGAGCGCAGTGGACGAGCGCAGCGGGTGTGCTGATTGTGCACCGAAGGCAAGCCCGTCTACGCCCGTCCGCGCCTGGACCGCGCCTAGTGCCAGAACCCCTGGCCCCCGCAGATGCCATCCCGCCCGCCGGACCTACGACGCCGCCACACTCAACGCACTCAACACCGGCCGGATCCCTGGCTGCTACCGAGCCACCCCAAGACGCTCCCACGGACCCATCACCTGCCAATCCTGCAAATACTCCTGCATCCGGAGCTGCACCACGCCCGCCAAGCCGAGCACCAGCAGCAACCACCTGAAGTGCATCCTGCTGAACGCCCGCTCCATCCACAGACACACCGTGGAACTCTAGAACCTGCTCGACACCACACTTCCAGACGTGGCCTTCCTCACAGAAACATGGATGAACGCCTCCTCAGCGCCAGACATCGCCATCGCCATCCCGGACGGGTACAAGATCACCCGGAGGGACCGTGTCAACCAGACAGGAGGAGGCATCGCCATCGTCCACAAGAACACCATCCACATCACAACCAACTCCGACGACACCCTCACAGCCGCCGAACATCTTCACTTCCAGATACACACCGACCCCAAGACCACACTCAGACCCCCAGGACCTCGCACACAATTCAGCGAAGACATCGCAGACTTCATCAGCCCGCATGCCCTCGCATCCTCTGACTACATACTCCCAGAGGACCTCAACTTCAACCTGGAGAACAACAATGACAACAACACCACCACCCTGCTGGACAACCTCGCCAACCTCGGACTCAAGCAACTGGTGAACACCCCACCCACTACGCCGGACACACGCTTGACCCAGTCTTCTCCTCCAGCAAGTACATCTCCTTCAGCCACGCCACCGGACTCCACTGGACAAACCACAGCTGCGTCCACTTCAGCTTCAGAAGAACCACGACTCACCACCTCCCGCAACAGGTTCCCCGCAGAAGCTGGAACAAGATCATCACAGAACAGCTCACCACTTCACTGTGCCAGAACCCTCCCGCCAGCTTAACGGACCCCAACCAAGCAGCCAACAACCTCGCACAGTGGATCACCAACTGCGCTGACAACCTCGCACCTCTGAAAACTCATCCCAGCAGGCCCGGCAGCAAGAAAGCCTCCTGGTTCAACGACCACCTCAGGAACTCCAAGAAAAACTGCTGCACCCTCGAGAAAGCCTGGCGCAAAGACCCGACCACAGACAACATGGCCGCCCTCAAGCACGCCTCCCGCAAACACCGCCAGCTGATCCACACCACCAAGAAGACAGCATTCAAGGAACGACTAGACAACAACGCACACAACAGCAAGGAACTCTTCAGCCTCGTCAAAGAGCTCTCCAACCCCAGCGCCGGAAACAACGACATCACTCCCTCGCAAGACCTCTACAACTCACTTCGCCTCGTTCTTCCACAGCAAGATCGCCGACATACACAACAGCTTCGGCGCACAGACCAGGCACCCAACCACCGAACCGATGCCCCCCACCACTACCCTCCACGCCTGGACCCCGGTCAGCACCGAAGACACCATCCACACGATGAACACCATCCACTCCGGATCACCAACTGACTCATGCCCCCACCACATTTTCAACAAGGCTGACTCCGTCATCGCACCCCAACTATGGAACATCATCAACTGCTCCTTCAACACCGCCACCTTCCCGGAGAGCTGGAAACATGCCGAACTCAGCGCCCTCCTGAAGAAACCATCAGCAGACCCCACAGACCTCAAGAATTACCGCCCCATCTTGCTCCTCCCTTTTCCTGCCAAAGCCATTGAGAAGACCGTCAACAGACAGCTTGCCGCCTTCCTCGAGACAAATGGATCCCTTGACCACTCGCAGTCCGGCTTCCGAGCCAACCACAGCACCGAGACCGCCCTCATCGCAGCCACTGACGACATCCGAGCCCTGCTCGGCAACGGGGAAACAGCGGCCCTCATCCTCCTGGACCTCTCCGCAGCGTTCGACACTGTCTGCCACCGCACCCTTGTGCAACGCCTCAGCAAGGTCGGAATCCAAGACAAGGCACTAGAGTGGATCATCTCGTTCCTCGCCGGAAGAACCCAGAGAGTCCGCCTCCCCCCGTTCAGATCCGAGGCCACCAAAGTCATCTGCGGCGTACCACAAGGATCATCACTCAGCCCCACCCTCTTCAACGTCAACATGAGTCCCCTCGCAGCCATTGCACGCCAACACAACCTCAACATCATCTCCTACGCCGACGACACCCAGCTGATCCTCTCCCTCACCAACGACCCAGCCACCGCCAGAACCAACCTACACAAAGGGATGAAAGACGTAGCCGAGTGGATGATGAACAGCTGCCTGAAGCTGAACTCAGACAAGACGGAAGTCCTCATCCTTGGATCATCACCCTCTGCCTGGGATGACTCCTGGAGGCCCCGTGCCCTGGGAAACGCACCCAAGCCAACGGACCATGCACGCAACCTGGGCTTCATCTTGGACTCCTCCCTCTCGATGACCAGACAAGTCAACGCCGTGTCATCATCATGTTTCAACATCCTACGCATGCTCCAAAAGATCTTCCGATGGATCCCCACCAAAACCAGGAAGACGGTCACCCAGGCACTCGTCACCAGCCGACTGGACTACGGAAACACCCTCTACACCAGAACCACAGCCAAACTACAGAAAAGACTCCAACGCATCCAGAACGCCTCCGCACGACTCATCCTGGACATCCCCCAACACAGCCACATCTCCGGACACCTGAGAGACCTGCACTGGCTCCCCGTCAGCAAGAGAATCACGTTCCGACTCCTCACCCACGCACACAAGGCCCTCCACGACCTGGGCCCCGGATACCTCAACAACCGCCTGACCTTCTACACTCCCACCCGCCAGCTACAATCTACCAGCCACGCCCTCGCAGCCGTTCCACGCATCCGAAAAGCCACCATGGGAGGAAGATCCTTCTCCTACCTGGCAGCCAAGACTTGGAACTCCCTCCCAATCCGCCTCCGTCTGACCCAAGACCACCTCTCCTTCAGGAAGCAACTCAAGAACAGCCTGTTTGAACAGTAGCGGCCCCCCCCAAGCGCCTTGAGACCCTCCAAGTGAGTAGCGCGCTATACAAATTTCCTGATTGATTGATTGATCCATTCATCCTTCATCCATCCACCCTTCCATCCTTCCATCCATACATTAATACTTCATCCATCCACCCTTTCATCCTTCCATCCATAAATACATCCTTTATCCATCTACCCATTCATCCATCATTCATCCACCCACCCTTTCACACAACCATCGTCCTTCATCCATATACCCTTGCATCCTTCCATCCATCCATCCTTCATTCATCCATCCTTTCATCCTTCCATCCTTACATACATCATTTATCCATCTGTCATCTGTAAACTTCCGTATGCAGCATCATCTGTCACTTGCAAGCACTTGCTGTCACGAGTTGTAATGGTTCTCCAAATAAAGATATTTAGACACTGCTGAGAAGAGTAAAAGAAGTGGCTAGGCTCTGCTTATACTGCCGCCAACCGGTCCACTATATCACGGATCTGTTCCAACATAAATTAAACACTATGCCCAGCAAAGCACATGGGTGCATCGCCCAAACTACTTAGGACATTTAACCCTATATGCCTAACAAAAACCTTAGGCCAAACGAAACAAACCAGATCATTTAAAACAGATTCAGCCAGAAGTTGCAGGGTGTTGAAAAACCCATGTAAGTTAGAAACACTATGTCCAGGAAAGCACATGAGTGCATAGCCCTGCCAAAAGATGCAGTGTGCTGAACGTCCCTTCAAATGGAAAAGTAACTGCACACATTCTACATTTTTTCGTAATGCACTTTACTGTACAAAGGTGACTTACCACACACATTAACTTACCAAATGCTTTTATCACAATGGTTATAAAAATGCAGACAAACTCAGAATGTGATTCTACACAACTAAACTACTCCTTGCAATTTACAAAGATAAACACATTGCTCTTATTAAAAACAAACATCCCCTTACAATTTAACTGCTCACCTTTCAAATTGATGTGTAGATTAAGAGGAATGTCAGTCACACAACAAATATTCTTATGCAGAATCTCTGTACTTCACTGTTCTTAAGAAAACCAGAAAATTGCAAGGTTTCCCTCCCATACTACTCACATATACATGTAAATAACAAAACACATTTCTTCTCAGATTAATTCTAAAGCAAATACACATTTCTATTGGTTGAACCTTGAACCCTATGCAACTGAAATAACTTTGAACCCTACCCCTCATTCTGCCTTCTGCCTGTTACCATAGAAACACTTAACTGAGCACACAGGTCAAAAGTTCATCACACAATGTTACTAATAAAAAAAGCAAGTATGCTTGACTTTTCAACATAGCTTATCTTATGTAATGTACCTTTCAATCAGTTTTTGTTAACCAATAAGAAACATGCTTTTAAAAAACAAAAACATGCACCCTTATTTTGAGTGTAGAATGTTCTCAAAACCCCAATCATTTCGTATCTTTTTTCAAAACTGTATCTTATCCACCATTTTAGAAAAATCTTAGTTTTCAAACTGCCATTTCATTTTCAGAGACCATCTGAGTGCATCCATACCTCTCTTCAACATGCTTAAAGTGTGGATTGTGGGACACAGCTATATTTTTTGGAGCTAAAGGTACGCAGAACAGAAAGGAATTCACAAAGACCTAGGTTAACCAAATGTAAACATTAAATGGATAGGGCAGAGAGGGTTAAAATGGCAGCAATTGATACCATTGGTTAAATCCTTTTTACATCTCCAACACCCTGAACTCATAATTGTGCACTGTGGTGGCAATGACCTAGGCACTTTGATTGGGGCAGGTCTGGAAATGCTTATGAAGGACACCTTTGGAGACTTGATGGCACTTTTACCCCAAACTGCCTTTGTCTATTCTAATATATGCCAAAAGGCTGAAATGGAACTGTCCCGACCAATATTGTCCACAGATTGAGAAAGCTAGGAAACATGTGAATAAACCTGTTTCTGCTTTTCTCCGAGACTATAGAATGGGGTTCATTCACCACAACAATCTGCGTTTCAATATGCATTGCATCCATAGGAGAGATGGTGTACATTTTACAGAGGACGGGAACAGAGTCTTCCTCTTGAACTTTAGACTCTGCATCGGTACTTAATTGTAGGTACTAAAATCTCCCAATAAACACAAGGGCTCTTTTTAGAGGCACTCGACATAAGCTTGAAATCTGAAAAAAAAAATTCTATTTCTTGCTTGCATACGCATACAGGATGCCTTATAAGCCAGGTAGCATACGGGTTACGGTACGCGTACCCAACGCGTGCACACCAGAGGTCCCCAGAGCCACCACAAACCTCCAGGAGGGGGGCTGACATTTAAAAGCCCCGGGGCTGGAGGTCCCCAAGGCTGGGGGGTCCGACACGGACTCCCCAATTTAAAAATGTAGTGCCCTGGGGAGTTGGTGGTCGCCGGAGTGTCTGGGGGGGCTTGGGCCCCCCCCCACACAGGTCTTTTTTATTTTTTTTAAAAAGAAGCCCCGTGGGTGGCGGTCCCCGGGGCTGTGGGGGGCCTGCGCCCTCGCATACATAATGTCAAAGCCCCAGGGTGTAGTGGTCCCTGGGGCTGGGGGGGCCCTCTGGGCCCCCCTTATAAATAAGTATATTACCTGCGGTTAACAATAAAGTGGGCTTCGTTTTTTTTTCTTATTCACGGGGTACGCATACATTATGTGATTACTCTACAATAACAGGATAGGCATGCAACTCCGACACTCAAACACTGATTTCCAGCATCGAGTTGTACAGTGTACCTGAATGAGAACATACGTATATAAATTAGATGCCCTTTATGTGCCAAAAATTACAACTTAAACCTTTCACAGCCCTATATTACTACAACTACAACACTCCACTGAAGGTACAATAAACATTCATAATCAAATAAATAATCACATAAATACGTCATGTCTACCATATTTTGTGTGTGCAACTATAAACGAATATACAGTCAGTGATACCCCGTACCTTACATGTTGGCTAAGTTGAAAAACTTTACTGATATAATGACACATTTACTTTTAAGACCCGGGTGATGTCAGCACTACAAAACGGACACCAGAATCACATAATTTTTCATATAGCTCACGACGGAATCATGCCCATAGCTCCGCAATCATGCTTCAGGGCCTTAATCAGCACTAGTGTACGTCAGTCCAGCCCACTCCGCTTACGCTACCAGGAAAATACAACAGCACTACATGGCCCAGATTTCCATTGTAGTGATTTCTTAGTTCCAGGTCTAGTTGTCAGAACGGCACAAACACTCCCTCATGGCTGGTATACACCCACACCACACACCGATCCAGCACATGTGTCACAACACACGTGACGCTCGTGCTCTATGCCATTTTAGAGTTGCTCCCATCCCTACCGCTGTGATGGTCCGTCCTAGTGGTTCGGACGCCTTATATAGGCCAGAACTACCGAACAAAGGGGCCCACCACCACGTGCCTGGCCTTTGCGGTCACTGAGTTAGTAGTACCCGAAGCACTGAGCAGGTGAAGAACCTGCGATGATGATGATGGGAGCAGGAGTATGACAACAGCCATATCGATATCAAGACTCGGCACAATATGTCAGATTTCTTGGTGGCAGTTCGGGACTACATGTGTAGAAGGTGTCCTGTCCACGAGAAGGTGAGCAGTGAGGCCTGGGTGCGCATCGGAGTGAGTCAAAGGGCTGTAGCAGACTGGATACAAAATAGCGACGCAGAGATTTAGACAAACGCAGTCCTATATAGTGTATCAAATTAAATGTATATATTTTTTTTCCAATAGCAGGGTCGCTTTTATAATCGCTCAAATGGCCGGAATAAAAACTATACAAATAGTTATGATAAATATGAGAAGGAACGTGTTCAAAAGGGCGATGTTATTCAACTCCACACTAGGATAGTAACAATTACAAATCATAACATCTTTCTTTTACTATATCTTAGATGTAGAGCTTCAGGGTGCATCATGTCCCGGCACGTAGTGAAAAACACAATGGTGACAAAAAGTTGAGCTGCGAATATTCTTTGCAGTCACTCTCTCACTTCTATCCTTTGATAAAAAAATTACACACAATGTTAACTTCATTTACCGGTTATGTTTCACAAATTGGCGTCACCTCCCCCCAAAAAAACCTACAAAGCTCTACGTTTGTTTATTCTGCAGTGATGCGTGGCCATTGTAACAACGACTGAGAAGCCTGTTTCGACACGTAGTGCACCCTCTTTGAATCATGCCAATGGCATAAGCTGAGCAAAGAAGCTTGTTTCCGAAACAACAGCAAGTTATCTGTGAAAGGAGAGAGTGGTTAGTGTGCAGCAGGCGCGCAACACCCATTGGGTTCACGGGGCTTCAGCCCCCGTGGTGTGTGTCAGCTCGGGCGGAGACACCTTTGCGGACTGGTGAGCATCTAATTGCAGCCGCACCCGAGTACTTAACAGGTCTTTAAAAGACTATGTACTTGTAAATGAGGCTTTTGTTGTGTGTTTACCCCTTCTTACAGCCACTCTGTCTATGGTTGGAAGAATTAGCCACACCCAAATACTTTTCAGCTCCCCCCCCCCACCCCCCCCCTGGAAATTTGGCTCTAGTTTCCCGCCTGGTGTGCAGCAGCTTCACTGCGTAGAAATATACAATTACCTTCGGGCAGTGAGAAAAGATAGGTTACAACAGTCTGAGGAACAAGCTTCATGCACCACTTTTGTGTCACTTTTAACATGGGAAAAGTGGCGCAATGAGCTTGTAAATCTGCCTCTGACTTCTTAAGAAAAACACTCAACTCCAGACTCTTCGAGTCAACAGTCTAGGTACTCAATATTGAGAACTTACCGCTATGCAGTGGGAGTGCATGGGATATACTACTTTGGAAGAAAAACAGCGCACAGACACCTCCTTACAGAGGAACTTGATAAAATATATTTACTTGAGTGTACAAATATATAAATAAAGCAAAAATATACGTGTGCAGTTGCATGTACTATGCTATTACTAACTCTATATACTATCTTTCAGATCACTAAACTGGAGGGTGGACTATAAACTAGCACGTGTTTGGACACACAATAGGGGCTATTTTTTATCTGAAAAAGTAAAAGTTGCACACCCAGCTCAGTGCGGATCCTTGTTGTGCACTCCCTGGATGCACAACTCATAATCCCACGATTTAAAAAAAAAACAATTCACTTGGGGGTCCTTGTGGGACCCCCTGAGCAGGCATAGTGGGTGTTTCTACCCTGGCCCCTTTGTGCCTTTTGAGCACTTGTTTTTCAGTTTTCTTGTGCCTCGATTCTACCGAGACACAAGATGGCTGCCAACACTTCCTGGTTTCGAGTGTTGACAGACAGTTGACAGCCAATTAGCATGCAGCTCGTGCTCGTAAAGGTACACGTATAATCCTCGGACGGTACTTCGTCCATAGATATATCTATGATTTTACTTTTGATTTTCTCAGGAACTACTGCGTGGATTTACACCATTCAACAAAAAGCGTCATCTGCAAACCAAACTACCTTTTTGCCAAATTTTGTGTAATTCCGTTCAGCAGTTCGGGCTGTAGCCCGTCTTAAAGGTCCTAAAGGAAAACTGCATGGGGAAAACATGTTTTGGGACCCCCCTTTTTTCTCGACACCGTTTGACGAATCACCCCGAAACTTTAAGGTAAGAAGCGGTGTCCATCTTCTTGGAGAAATGCGCGAAAATTCGGCGCCAAAGGGTTTCCAAATAGAATGTTGCGGATTTTCCTATGGAAACTAGGTCCTAACTACCAGTAGGTAATACATATATATATGTATGTGTGATCAAGGGCACCCCATGCCCAAAACGTGTCATGGAAACGAGGAACAAATAAAATAAAATCTGCCATTGAAAAGGTCCTGGTGCTTCGTTTTATCTTCAGGTAGCCGTTCAGGAGTTGCTGGAAGTTGTTGTTGATATATAATATATATATATATATATATATATATATATATATATATATATATATATATATATATATATATATATATATATATATATATATATATATATATTCTATATATTCACTGAAAAAACAGGGATGTTATAGTTAGCTGGTCATTTCACTCATACGAAACCATTGAAATTCCTCTGTTATAGTTAGTTGTACTAACTGTAACTCTCGTACCCGCACCCCAATTCACATGTTACATCATTCATGACATGGTCAGTGACATCACTGACCATCCAGCAGGGTTCACAACTTGAATTGAACATTGCATCTACACTACGGACAGTAGGGAATTCACCCTTGATTTAATTAATGCAGCGACAATTGTACTATATGTGTTCAGCTTTTGTTAAAATAAGAAACAAAATTAATTCGTCCATATCTGTGCTCAGTACTGCCTTCGATCTACAGTTTTTGACAGCAGGTTTCACAACTTCAATTCAGCTTTAAATCTATACTACAGACAGCATGAAATATTGCCTTGATTTATTTAAGGTAGAGATAATTGTACTTAATGTCCTCAGATTTTGTTAAAGGATACGACAGAAAGCATTTCTTGATGTCAGTGATGACTACAGCCTTCGATCTACATTGTGACAGCTCACGATTCAGTTAGAATGGCAATTGTACATGATGCATTCCAGTAGACTAGAGACATTATACCACTGCGACCCCCCAAACCACGAACCATCGCAGAGTGCACACACGCTGAGTTCTTTCGATACCACTAACTCAGTGCACCACAAGTCATCTCCCCGTAGCCTTATTAAGGCAGAATTCACTAGGCAAAAAAAATTGCTCCCAGTGCAGCCTCCCTGCACTAAGAATTATCTCAGGATACGTTCAAGCTCAGTGCCAAAAATAGTACTAACTCAGTGCACCATAAATCATCACAAAGAAGAGTGAACACTTTTATGTCACGGTGAGACATACTGTCCCTTTTAAATGTCCCTGAATCCTACATATTTTAATAATGTATTCTATACATGCTGTATCTTCCACTTCAATCATTATTACAGATAACCCAATCCACCCTAAGATCTACACTGTGGAGAGCAGGGTTTACAACTTGAATACAGCTTTACAAGTACACTATAGACAATAGGAAATTCATCCTTGATTTACTTAATGCATAGACAATTATACTGTATGTATTTACATTTTGTTTAAATAAGTGAAAAAAGCATTCTTCTTTAACTGTGCTGACTAGTGGCTTTGCTGTACACTGCGGACAATAGTATTCACAACTTGAATTCAGCTACACTACAGACAGTAGAGAATTTAGCCTTCATTTATTTAAGGCACAGAGAAAAAATACTCCTGTGGCACTGCTAGTATGCGCAAACACCTTTAATCTCAGCATCCTGTGAACTATGTTCACAAAGAATGTCGAACTCAGCGCCAAAATGTACCTCCACTACCGGCAATACCAAGTACCTCTGGGGGATCACCTTCAACATCGCCACCAGACATAAGTCCCCATTTTGAGAGAGTTAGAATGCACTGCGTGAAATGCAATTGTTTAATTTGTTATGGGGAGCAATCAGCAGACCTAGTTTGCAGAGCAATTAATAACCATTGATGGCAGGTTTTTTTTCCCCTCAAAGTTCATGCAGTACAATAAGCAAAAGTCATTGCTTTGAGTACAGACTGCTAGAATCACGCATCATCGCAGGGTGAGCACATGCTGAGCACCAAACATACCACTAACTCAGTGCACCATAAATAATAGCCACGTGTGCTTATTAAGGCAAAATTCAGTAGTCAAATTCAGTAATCAAAAAAATGTACCCCCAGTGTGGCCTGTCCTGACCATGCATCATCGCAGGTTACGTACACGCTCAGTCCCAAAGGTACTACTAACTCAGTGCACCAAAATGCATCACCACATGGCCGTATTCAGGCAGAATTCAACTGACCCTTCATTCATTTTTTGCAGAGTGCAGTACTAAACTAAATACAACGTCTTTCAAACCCTACACAATATCCCTTTTGTAGCCTTCCTTCAAAAACTTCTTTTATATAATTTCTAGGTTTAGTTGAAAAACAAAATTCACACTGTATGTGCAAAGGCACAACTCAATGGCAGTCTACACTGTGGACAGCACAGGTCACAACTTGAACTATAATGTCTCTGAAACATACACATTTTGAAAATGTATTCCATACATGTTTCATCTTTTATTTCAATCATGATTACATATTATGCAGTCCAGTAGGGAACACGCTGACTACCAAACATACCACTAACTCAGTGCACCATAAATAATCACCACATGGCCTTATTAAGGCAAAATTCAGTAGCCAAAAGACATTGTTAGCAGAGCAGTCTGCCTGAACCACACATAATCGCAGGTTCCACACAAACCGACCCTACCTTAGTGCACCACAACTCATGAACCCTTTACGATAGAATCTTCTTTGTATTATTTTACATGTAGTGCTCCTACCTTTGTACAACAGAAGTCATAAACCATTTACAATTGAATATCTATGTATGATATCATGATTACTATTTTACATGTTACCAACAGCAACGTAATAAAATGGAGTTGAGCACACGTGCCTGTACACACTTCAACGATCTATTTGTGTTTGTGTATTTATTATGTTTGTAAAATGCTGCTCCTGTGCCCTGCCACATTATATTGTGATATAAACAGCGTATACAACCATCTTGTCTCTGACAGTAAGTGTGGGCTATTCCTGTTTTTTTAAAAATATATTTATATAGCGGAAAATCAACCCTAAACTATATCAGCAATTTAGATGAGCACCGTGTTTACAATCCATTTTCAGGCAGGCATTGATGACGTCATTACTCTACAATAACAGGATGTGGATGCAACTCCGAGCCTCAAACACTGAATTCTAGCACCAAGTTCAACAGTATACCTGAATGACCAAATACGTATATATATTATCTGCCATTCATGTGCCAAAAACTGCAACTTAAACCTTTAACAGCCCTGTATTACTACAGCTACATCACTCTACTGAATGTACAACAAACATTCATAATCGCAGAAATACTTCATGTCCACCATCTTTTATGTATGCAACTATGAATGAATATAGAGTCAGTGATACCCTGTACCTTCCTTGTTGGCCATGTTGTGGAACTTTGCAGACATAATGACACATTTGCATTTAAGACCTGGGTGACGTCGGCACTATAAGACGGACACCCCAATCACTTTATTTCTCATACAGCTCATGACAGAACCACGCCCATAGCTCTGGAATCATGGTTCAGAGCCTCACGCAGAACTGGCATACGTCAGGTCAGCCCACTCCTCTTACGCTTCCAGGAAAAAACAAAAACGCAACATTCCCCAGATTTCCATTGTACTAATTTCTTAGTACCAGGTCTAGTTGTCAAAACGGCACACACACACACTCCCTCATGGATGGTATACGACCACACCACACCCATCAAGCACAAGCGTCACTACACACGTGACTCTACCAATAAAAAAGTGGGGGCGCACGTGCTCTATGCCATTTTAGAGTTGCTCCCATCGCAAGCGCTGTGATGGTCCATCCTAGTGCTTCGAATGCCTCATGTAGGCTCGAACAACCAAGTAAAAGGGCCCACTAGTATGTGAGTGGCATCTCTGGTCACTGAGTTAGTGGTACTGGAAGGACTGAGCGGGTGAGGAACCTGCGATGATGATAGGAGCACGAGTATGTCGTTACCCATACCGATCTCAATACTCTGCACCATATGTCAGATTTCTTGGTGGCTGAGCAGGACTGCATGATGTAGAAGGTGTCCTGTCCACAAAAAGGTGAGCAATGAGGCCTAGGTGTGCATCGGAGGGAGTCGATGGGCTGCAGCAGACTGGATACAAAAAAGCGACGCAGCGATTTAGGCATACGAAGGAAGTCCTATATACCGAATCTTATTGCATGTATATTTGT
Source organism: Lissotriton vulgaris (assembly GCF_964263255.1). Classification (NCBI taxonomy): domain Eukaryota; kingdom Metazoa; phylum Chordata; class Amphibia; order Caudata; family Salamandridae; genus Lissotriton; species Lissotriton vulgaris. Next base: position 45,107 of record NW_028248428.1, on the reverse strand, counting down.
TTTTTTCTAATAGCAGGAACGTTTTTATAATCGGTCAACTGTTCAGAATATAAACTATACAAATAGTTGTTTTTAAATACGAGAGGGAAGGTGTGTGAAAGGCCGATGTTATTCAACTCCACATTCAGATAGTTACACATACCAATCATAACATCTTTCTTTTACTATCTTTTATATGTAGAGCTTCAGTGTGCATTATGTCCCGGCACGTGGTGAAAAACACACTGGTGACAGAAAGGTGAGCTCCAAATATTCTTTTTCTCTCACTTCCTCTCTCCTTTGATAAAGAAATGACACACAATGTTAACTTCCTTTTTATCTTAAAGGTTGTGTTTCACAAATTAGCGTCATCCCCTCAAACCACCTACAAAGCTCTATGTTTGTGGATTCTGAGATGATGCGTGGCCATCGTAATACCGTCTGAGAAGGCTGCTTCGACACGTGGTGCACCCTATTTGAATCACGCCAATGGCACAAGGTGAGCAAATACACTTGTTTCCGAAACAATGACATGTCATCTGTGAAAGGAGAGAGTGGGTAGTGTGCAGCTTCATCACTTCGTGGGAATGTACAATTACTTCCGAGCAGTGAGGATAGGTTACAACAGTCTGAGGGGCAGATCTACAAGCCCCTTGCTCTACTTTTTTGTCACTTTTAATATGTGAAAATTGTCTCAAGGAGCTTGTAAATCTGCCTCTGACTTCCCTTGATAAACACTCACCTCTGAATGGGGTGCAGTCTTGGTACGCAATATTGAGAACTCACCGCTATGCAGTGGGAGTGCATGGGATATACTACTTTAAAAGAAAAACAGCACACAGACACCTCCTTACTGTGGAAGTTGATGAAATACATTATACTGAAAGTGTACAAATAAATTAAGCAAAAATATACGTGGGCAGTTGTATGTACTATGCTATTACTGGAGGGTGCACTATGAACCAGCACTTGCTTGGACACCCAACGGAGGCCAAAGGTGAGCTACGAGTATTTTCTCCAGTATTAACTGCTCCACCCATAACTTTCTCTCTCTCACGGTTTTAATGTCGTTTTTTCTCTCTTTCTCTCTGTCATTCTCTCCCACATCGTTTCACTTTCGCTTTTAAATTTATGGACGCTGCTGTCCACTCTGCCGTGTACAACCATAGCTGAGTTCAAGTTGTGAACTCTGTTGGTCACAGTGTTTACACAAGGTAAGCAGAACAGCCTAGATATACAATGCCTCTGATTAAATGCATCAGAAATAAAAGAGCTCATTTACAAGCCCCTTGCGCCACTTTTGCATCAGTTTTAACATGGGAAAAGTAACACAAAAGTGGCGCAAGAGGCTTGTAAATAAGCCCTAAAGAATATTCTCCTGCATAATGACTTGATCTCTCACCTAATTCTGTCTCATCTCTGAATCATTTAAAAAACCTGTTGGTCCATACTGTACATCTAAAGCAGTAGGCCCTTCTGTACAGACACCTCTTGAACGCGGGCCAATAAGAGAGGTGGAATGTATCAGGCACACTGCAGATGTGCAAATTAAAAATTATTGCCAAGTAATGCCTTAACTTGTAATGTTTGACCTCATTTAGCCACATCGAACTAATTTTGAACACTTATTTTCATTTTTGTTTTTCAGATTACCTACCCTACTTCTAATGGAGTCCATATCACATTTTGTTTAATTGTTTTTTTAAAGTTATGTTTCTAGTTATTTATTACATTGTTATCTTTAAGTTACGTTTCCAGTTATTTATTGTTGTTTTAATAAAACAACATTTCACTATTATTTTGTGTGATAATAATAGTTAGAAAACATTTAAAAATAGAAATATTTATAATATGAAGTATAATACTGAGGCTAACTCTTTACCAGCTCTTTAACAGAGTCAATAGCTACGACTAATGGTTCCTACGGAAGACTTTTAAAACTCCAACACAGTAACTGTTTTGATTAGTAACATAGCGTGGTGAACTTCTAACCTCTGTGCTCACTTAAGTGTTCCATGAACTGTTACTATGGTAACAGGCAGTAAGCCGTTTGGGGGTAGGGTTGAAAGATACTGGCTGTACAGAAACCGTTATATTTACCCAGGATCCTCTACATGACAGAAAGGAAAGCAAAGTAAAACAGAACATTGTGTACCAGATTTACAACCCCCTTGCGCCACTTTCGTGTCACTTTTCCCCATCTTAAAAGTGATGCAACAGTAACGCAATGAACTTGTAAATCTGCCCCTATGCACATTACGAGCAAAACAAGTACACAACTCATTCAATTCTTTATCGTTCACAATTAGACAGTGACGCTTCACAATGAACTTCAATAAATACTTTGTGCCTTTAAATGGAAGACGAAATTGTCGACATTACAAAACTTAGCGGCATATTTACAAAGAAGGAGTTAAAATTGTTGTCGCTTTATTGGCTGCAAACTACAACAAAAATGCTGAAAATGGACTTCAAAATCCTTTGTTATCTTACTAGAAGATGTTTCCTATGCAAGAGTGAGAGCTACCCCTAATATAAAATAAGTGGTTGGGGGGGGGGGCTCCAAGGCCCCCCTGCAAAATTAGAAGTGTGTGGGCCTCAACAACCACCTCAAGCCCCGGGAACCACCACACCCGGGGATTTGTGTATTTTGGGAGGCAGGCTGCGTGGCCCTCCGCCTGGAGCCCTCAAAGACCCTGGGGACTTCCACGCCCCCGGGCCGGCTCCTGCAGTGTCCTGGGGAGAGAACAGTTTTCCTTGATATGGGAGGGCGGGATGGACACCTCGGGACACTGCAGGAGCCGGCCCTCCTACAAAACATAATGCCACAGGGAGTGGTGGTCTCTGGGGCTCTGGTGACCTTGCAGCCGCCCCCAACCATTTTTTTTGTAGCACTTGGGGGTGACGTTGCTCTCAAGTGCTCCAGGAGGGGGGCCACGCAGTCCACTTCCCACAATACATAATGCCCCGGGGTGGTGGTGGTCCCAGCAGCATTGGGGACCTTGGACCCCTCCCCCCACCATTTATTTTGTGGCCCCCGGGGGTGACGATCCGCAGGGCTGTGGGGCCCCTCTGGGCCCCCATAACATTTTATATTTTGCCCACAGTATTTAACCACCCAGGGGCTAATTATAAAAAAAGCTCCGTATTATTATTTATTTTTTTACGGCAGAGTCGGCGCACCCTACACCCACCTGCCGGGTCTTTTTTAAAAACATTTTTTAAAAATGGTGGGTCTTGGGGGTCCTTATGGGACCCCCTAAGCAGGTCTAGAGGGTAAACGTATTTCTACCCCGGCCTCTTTCTACGTTTTGCACACATATTCCACTGACTTCTTCAGCCTCGCTTCTACCAAGGCACAAAATGGCTGCCAACAGTTCCTGGTTTCGAATGTTGACAACCACTTGACAGCCAATTAGCATTCAGCGTGTGATCGGAAGGGTGTACTTATGGTGCACTCATGGTGCGCTCATGGTGCGCTCAGGATGCGCAGATCCCCTGCGGCCATAGATATATAAATGCTTTTAACTGTAATTTTCTCAGTAACTACTGAACAGATTGACACCATTTAAGCAAAAGGCACGAGTCTGAACTGAGGACTACCTCTTTGCCAAATTTGGCATAATTCCGTTCAGCATTTCGGGCTGTAGCTGTGTCTAAAGGTCCTATGGGAAAATTGCATGGGGAAAACGTGTTTTGGGAGCCGCCTTTTTTCTCGGCCCCTGCTTGACGAATCACTGTAAAACTTTCAGGATGACGCCCCCCAGCAGCCCTGGGGTCCACCACCCCCTGGAGCTTTAATATGATGTATGCGGGGGGGGCTCACGCCACCCCCCAGCATCCCCAGGGACCGCCACCCCTGGGGCTTCTTTTAAATAAAATACAAATAAAAAACCTGTGTGGGGGGATCAAGCCCCCCCACACGCCCTGGGGACAGCTACTTCCCCGGGGCACTACATATTTAAATTGGGGGTTCCGTGATGGACCTCCCAGCCCCGGGGACCACCACCCACAGGGATAATAAATGTTGGGATGGGGTCCACGCGGCCCCCCTCCAGGAGCTTTGTGGTGTCCCTGGGTACCGCCACCGCTAAGGGCCGGCTTCTGCAGTGACCCGCGGTGCCTAGACCCGGGACACTGTAGTTTGCTATGGTAGGGTGCGAGCCTCGCGGCTCCCACCCTAACATAGCAAACTCCTTTGGTTTTTTAAAGAGAGAGCAGGAAACCTAGGGGGTAGAGTAGAAACACCCTATTCCTCCAGTGAGGCTGCCCAACAATTGCACTATCAACAATAAAAATTAAAACCCTTGTGGGTGAAGACAAATGTCCCAAATATTAACCAAGTCACCAAGTACACGGGAAGTAGTGCCTTGAATGCCTTTGCACAAACAAGCAGCGCTTGATATTTGGGACATTTGTCTTCACCCACAGGGGTTTTCATTTTTATTGTTGATAGTGCAATTGTTGGGCAGCCTCACTGGAGGGATACTAACGCTACTACATCAACCAGCGTGCCTCAGGAGAAGCGCCACGCCCACTGGGGCACGTTCGATAAAGCAAAACAAGCTGCCTCAACAGAAACAGAAATGCCACTGAAGAAGGGGGTAACCTGAAACGCGTATGGTGTACGACTAATGAAGCTAGTTCCTCTTCACAAGTAACTGCTGCATTGACATCACATTGGGGCAACACAAACCTACCTGGGGGCTCTTCCTTTTGGGGCAATTCCTACGACTGAATGTATATATACACAAACTGCACAACAACATGACAAACCCTCCTGGTAGACCTATTGTGTCTTCCAGGGGTAGCTGTTTGGAAAATACTTCAAGATTCGTAGATTTTTACCTTCAGCCCCTTGTTCAAAGTCTCCCCTCCAATCTTTAAGATTCAGGAGACTTTGAACAGACAGTATAGATTGGCACCCAGGATGTCTACTCATGAGCCGGGATGTCAATAGCTTGTATTCAAGTATTCCACATGAAAAAGGAGCTGAGGCCTCTCGCCATTTTCTGAGCACAAGGTCACTGTCCTTCTTTTTTCACACAGAAATTATTTTAGATATGATTTACACCTGCCTTATACAAAATGTCTTTCCTTTGAAGATACTATTTATCGTCAAACGCTTGGTACGGCGATGGGTACCTGCTTCGCCCCCAGCTTTGCGGGTCTTTACCTGGGCTGGTGGGAGGAGCAGGTAGTCAGAACCCTTGAGCTGTACAACACACACATTGAATCATGGGCCCGTTACATTGATGACATTTTTTGTGTCTGGGAAGGCAGTGAAGAAGAGGCCATTGAGTTTGTCAATGTGTTTAATCACAATGATTGTAATCTTACATTCAGCAGCCATATAAACAAAAGAAAAATTGAATTCCTTGATCTCCTATTGAGCATTAGAGACAACAAACTTGTAACCTCACTGTTTAGGAAAAAGACAGCGGGCAACAGTCTGCTCCACACACAGAGCTGCCACCCAGATAATCCGATCAAAAGTATCCCCATGGGTGAGCAGTTGCGAGCCAAGCGCAACTGCAGCACGAGGAAGATTTCCGTTTAGAGAGTGAAGTAATGTGCAAAAGGTTCAAAGGCAGAGGCTGTAACAATAAATATATCCAAACAGCTCTGTCCAAAGTAATGATAAGAGAGCAAAGATCTGATTAAAGAAATGGAGGTCACTGAGATTAAAGAAGATAAAGAGACTGGGAGGTTACTAACGAACTATAACCAGCAGTCTTGGAATGTTAGAGAGGCATTAAAAAGATTTGGGGAACCCTGAAAACAGACAAAGACCTGTCAGGCTGTTTAGAAGAACATCCCTAAGTGACATACCGTAAAGCCAAATCCCTGAAAGACACATGCTTTAGATCAGTTTTACAATCATCACGTAAAAAGTACCTATGCGACAAGTACTACATCGGCAGCATGATTCATAAAGCGAAGAAACGAGTCCTTGAACACCTCAGGGCAATAAAGAACAATGATAGACAGAATCCAGTCGCAAGACACTTTGCATCACACCACAATGGCAATAACACGTTACTCTCATTTTGTGTCCTAGACAATGTTCCAACTAGAATGAGAAGTGGTGACAGAGTGCAAGAGTTCCGACAACTAGAATCTAGAATGATCATTAAGTAAGACACCTTACAACCGGGGGGGGGCACAACTGTGATGAGGGACTATACACACATCTTGGGTAGAGTGGCCTAACTCCCACGTATATACATTTTTTAAACTATCATCCATTTAGCTGTTAAACCTTGTTCGCTCTTGTTTTTATCTGTAGTGTACGTAAAATTGTGTTTTTAGGATTTGACTGTGTCTCACATTATGTTTTATTTATTGTTTTAATTATAAAGATTCACGGCTAAGGATTTAGAGGAGAGTTGAAGATAAGACACAGTTTAGCGTAGCAATGTTACATTAATGAAATCACGAATGGACGGGACATTGAGCACCAGCACTTTAACTTATACCCACTGGGGTAAGACTTGAGATGCTTCTGAATGAACGGCGCACACGTGTAAACACACTGCTTAAGATCAATCAATCAATCAAGGCATTTATAGAGCGCGCTACTTACCCAGAGGGTCTCAAGGCGCTTGGGGAGGGGGTGGGGTGCCGCTACTGCTCGAACAGCCAGGTCTTGAGCTTCTTCCTGAAGGAGAGGTGGTCTTGGGTCAGGCGGAGGTCGGTAGGGAGGGTGTTCCAGGTCTTGGCGGCCAGGTAGGAGAAGGACCTTCCTCCTGTTGTTGCTCTTCGGATGCGGGGGACGGCGGCGGTGCAGGATGTAATTTTTTGCCCATATAAATTTGATTTCACTGCATGCAGTCCCTTGAAGCATTGCAATGGTAGGGACGCATGGAACAATTAAGTTTGGGCTCTGCTTGAGCCAATACTAGGCCCACAGGGGCTTGAACAATATAGAGAATGCTGAAATAAAAGCCTGCACATTCTTTGGCCCACTCATAAAATGCAGAATGTCGCACTCTATGGGTGTATAGATTCATTCGATGCCACATTTTTGCCCACTTGGGCCGTATGAAAATGTACAGATGCACTGGAATACATGATCAGGTGCTGTGACTGTAGCAAAGCACAGGCCCACATGGGCGGTTCGTACCTTACGAGGGACAATAAAGTTGTTGTTTCAATTTTTTTCACAGACCGACATGTTGAAAACAATGTGTAAATTACGGCATTTGGTTATTATCACTGCTTTATGAAGTATCCAAACAGTGAATTATGATTTATCTGTATGGGTTTAGTTTGTTCCACTTTATGCATTTACTTTGACTGTTATGCTTTCAATACGAAGTCTGCCTTTTTCTAGCTCCTTGCTGCATGTACTGCTGTGTAAGTCGGTTTTCACTATCTACTGAATTGGAGGTGTGTCACTTAAGAAATGGATATACACAGTTATTTTGCAAGACACTCGTACTTGTGAGAAAGGAGTTTTTACTCTGAAATGCGTTGAGTGACATTGGCCTTATCTGAAACGGAATAAACACGCTGTATCAAGGATTAGAGGCTGTGACATCATTCTTCTGTACCTGTATCTAACGATTGTGGTGGATAATAGGGGTCCCTGTCACAGCCCACCGCCGCAAGAGGCTCGGGTGACTGCGCGAACCTCAGCAGTGGGTATATATATATATATATAAACATCTATACTACTATTATAAAGAGAGAACTTGCACCTTTGGGCCAGGTAAACTCGGGAACCACAGCGCCAATCTACACACCTGATACATCTATGAAAATCTCAGGGTGTGTGGATAGTCATAGGCTATATACATTTTTTTTAAAAAGTAAATTTAAAAAACTACGTTTGTAAATAAAGTAAATAAATAAGTAGTCCCCTGAATGTAGCGCCGGCCGGGACCTACCGCTGGCCGGGCACAACGTGCGTGATGACGACGAAGGAGGAGGGCGGTGCAGTGACGAGCGGCTGTGCAGCGAGGAGCTGCGGCACAGGTAAGGAAAGGGAAAGTGAGACTGTGATGCAGGGGGAGGAAAAAAGGAGGCAGCAGTAAATGAAAATGTCGGGCGGGAGGGGGGCGCAAGTGAGTCTGGGTGGGAGGGGGGCGCAAGTGAGTCTGGGCGGGAGGGGGGTGCGAGTGAGTCTGGCAGGAGGGGGGCGCAAGTGAGTCTGGACAGGAGGGGGGCGCAGGCTGCTAGTATATATATATATATATATATATTACCTACTGGCGGTCGCCAGTAGGTAGTTATAGTTAGGACCTAGTTTCCATAGGAAATCCTCAACATTCTATTTGGAATAACTTTGGCCCTGGTTGAAGAATCTTAGCGAATTTCTCAAAGAAGATGGCTCGGTCCGCTGCGCTCCTTCCCTAAAAGTTTGGGGGGGATTGGTCAAGTGGGGGCTGAGATAAAAGGGGGGTCCCAAAACGTGTTTTCTCCATGTTATTTTCCATAGGACCTTTAGACTCGGCTACAGGTCGAACGGGTGAATGGATTTATAAGAAATTTGGCAAAACTGTACAGTCCGGCTCGCAGATTACGCTTTTTTTGGAATGGTGTAAATCCGTTCAGTAGTTGCTGAGGAAATTAAAGTTAAAGTCAATTATATATCTATAAGCGCGCACACGTGCGCGCACCCAAACGGCTGCGCGCGCGAGCGGAATTTTGTTGCGTGACGTCTGTTAACGTTCGATTCGAAGGAAATCAGGAAGTGTTGACCGCCATTTTGTCATTGCGAGTAAATATATTGTTGATTTCAAAGCGTTGGAATATGGAAAGGGGAGGAGGTAGAGATTGTTTTTTGCTGCGTAGGTTTTCTCAGGGTGTGCAGTAAGGCCCTTAAAGGCGAAAATATATATATATATATTTTTTTTAAAGTTGCGTGGTGCGCGCACTCGGTCGCGCACACCTTTTTACAAGAGTGTGAAAATGGAGATAAATCAGAAGTTTGAGTGCTTAGATATAAGGTGGCTCTGAAAAGAGCCATTGTATTAATTGAGTGTTTTCTGCATTTATAAGTAAGTACCGATGCAGAGCCTGATGTTGCAGAGGAAGATTCTGTTTCCCTCATTCGTGAAATGAACACCGTCTCTCCTATAGATGTCTTGCATGTGGTATCGCAAGTTGTTGTGGTAAATAGAACCCATGCTATAATCTCTGAGGAACACAGAAACAGATTTATTTACATGTCTCCTTGCTTTCTCAAATTGTGCACACCAAGGCAGATCGAGGAAAAAGTGTCATCAATTGTCGAAAGGTGTCTTTTAGAAGCATTTCCAGACCTACCCCAGTGATTGTGCCTAGATCGTTTCCACCACAGTGCACAATTATAAGGTCTGGTTCTGGGAGATGCATAAAAGTTTTCACCAATGGAATCAATTGGTGACATTTCAATCCTCTTTTGGAAATCCATGTTATGTGTACATTTGGTAAGCTGAGGTTGCAAATTTGTCTGCTTACTGCATATTTTTCACTCCAGTGAATATAACTGTGTCCTATTAGCCAGACCTTCATTTTCAAGGGATTTGTAGTCGTCCTCCGATCGGTTCTGGAAGTGGAATGGTAGTTAGAAGTTGAAATTCTAAATAAAGAAAAAGGAAGAAGCTGGGTGTGGTTTAAAAAATAAAAATGATTGGTTGATTGTAAGAAGTGGAGATTGAACAGTACGTTGCATGTTAATGTTTATGTTAAACGAAAAGTACTATTGGGTGTAAAAAAAAAGACATGTAACAGAGCTGTGGATTGGCAGGTGTTTCTGGAGGGAAAACAGTGTTGTTACTTTGCTGTAGAACGTTGAGATATGAACTTTTGACCTGTGCCTTCAGCCAGGTGCAGAATGAGGTGTTACCATGGAAACAGCCAGAGATAGCATGGGGTGATGGGTGAGTTTTATGTGACATTGAAAATATTGTGAGGGAGAACCAACTGAAATGTAATTGCTTACGTTACGCGCTCCGCATTGCTTCCGGGAAGCTGCGTTTCGCGCCTCGCGCACCGGAGCACTTCCGGGTGCGCTAACGCGGCGCGTCATATGACGGATTACGCAAGAACGCGATACGTCGTTGGGGCTCCACCGGAACTGATCGAATTGGTAGTCTACAGTGTTTCTGGATGTTTCAGACTGAAGCTGGCGTCAGCATGAGAGCACCTCGTGGCTACGTCGTGGCCATTCCGCGAGCAATCATGGCAGTCGCTCCCCACCGGAAGTCTGCAGGAGTCGGGGGCCTCGGTGACTCTTGTAGAATCTTCAAGGCTGACGGGACGCTTTTGGGAATGGGGCTCATGCCCTAGCAGTCAAGCGTCCGAGTTCCAGGGTTTCCCAGAGCCATCCTTGCAGGCCAGGCCCAAGTCTGTGGAGCCGACCGCCATTTCCTGAGCTCCGTGGCAGCCGCCTGTCGCTGTATCGGAAGAGTGGGTGCAATTCAGCCGGATGGCGGGTGAGACGGTGTAAATGTGATGGTTGGACCAGGGCACCGCAGGACGTGTCTTCAGGTCAAACGGATTGTGGGACAAGGTCCAGAATGGAAGAGGCATCAAAAGGCAAGAAGTTCCGCCTGACCCCGGGAGCCGGCCGCCTATGTCGTGGGCGATCTCAGGCCATACCAGGGGAACAAGACTTGGGGAGGGGGCAGGAGCCAAGCGCCCCCTCCGAGTCCGCGTTTCTTGGACCCTGAAGTATGGCACTCAACATTCAGAACTTATGACATTTGTGCAAGGCAGGGACATCGAAGCCTCTCAGGGACCAAGTATATCCAGAGTCCTTCCTACAGAAGGTGGTGGGGGTGGCGGCATTAGCAAGGCATCCCCCCACACAACTTGTTGGACCCTGAAGTATGGCTCTCAACATCCAGAACTTATGACATTTGTGCAAGGCAGGGATATCCAGAGTCCTTCCTACAGAAGGTGGTGGGGGTGGCGGCATTAGCAAGGTATCCCCCCACACAACTTGTCGGACATGACCTCTGGATGTACTGGGTGTTCAATTTCAGAATTGAAACTACTAAGAAGCAATTAGAAGTGTTGTTTTCATGTTGCAGTAGGTTCCATGTAAATAGTTATTTAATACAACGTTTTATCCTGTTACTTTGCTGGTGTGTTGTATATATTTATAATATTTGCATAGTGTTTGTCGTTATTTTGGGCGGGGTGGGTGGCGGAGCCGAGCTGTCTTGCAGCCATCATGGCGTCGAGCTCGGTTCCTCTCTCTATATTCATGTTTTTTCTAACGATTTATATGTTATAGTTTGCTAGCACGATACAGCGGATAGTCCGCATTTTATATATATGTCCTTTTTATTAGGGGGGTCCTCCGGTGGAGTCGGACGATCTACCTCTAATAAACGGTCCGGGTTGAACCAACTAGCAACAAACGGGGCAGAGATAGGCATGACGGGTTACAAAGGGGACAAAAGTGTGCACTACCTATCCTTCACTATCTGCAAAAACTAAATAGAGTATTGCGACTTTATGCTTATTTGTGAACAGAGAATGACCCAAAGAGAACCAATTTTGAACAATCATAGGCTATTGGCAGTGGGCAGAGAGGCCATGACACAAAAAATGGCTGTTACTTACGTGCATGATGGGGCCTAAAAGGGACTAGATGGCGTGGCCACTGTTTCGCGACTTTCACTTTACTTTTAACAATGGCTGTGGTGAACATAAATGAACGCCGCTTATGTATACCTAATTGTAGTCATTTTCCACAAAAAAGCTTTTGATATTTGCTATTAAAAAACAAAGAAAAACACTGAAAAAACCATAGGTTATAGACCATATATAGTTAAATATCTGAAGTCCATCTCTGCACTGCATGGAGATACAGGTCGTCGATCAGAAGATGTGCTGGCCACCTCTAATGGTAATAGCGTGGCCAGGGCTCTTGTCGTTGCCTCTGCAAATTGCAGAGGGTGCACTTGTTTGACATGCCGCACCATGGTATGTATGGAAAAGAAATATTTTTTTGCTGGATTTCTTCTTAAGAGAACCAAGTCACATATCGTGCAGGTTACTTTTGGTGCATTCACTTTCTTTTGATCTTCAGGATAAGTGAAAAATTGCCAGATGAAAGATTTATTTTTTCTTATTAAAGGTAGTCGATCATTTTGGTCAGATTCGGAAGATGAATGAGATACGGTAGCCATTTCACCAAAGTCTTCTAAAAGATGTAGGACGTTGTTGTCTCTTGAGAGTAGAAAAGATAGTGAGGGAAGTGGGTGGAGTGCTGCGTGTAAATTCCAGAATTGAAACTATTAAGAACCAATTGAAAGTGTTGTTTTCATGTTGCAGTAGGCTGCCATGTAAATAGTTATTTAATAAAACGTTTTACCCTGTTACTTTGCTGGTGTGTTGTGTATCTTTATAATATTTGTCGTTATTTTGGGTGGGGTGGACGGCGGAGCCGAGCTGTCTTGCAGCCATCATGGCGTCGAGCTCGGTTTCTCTCACTAGTTTCATATTTCTCATGAGGGGTTGTTCCTAATTTTTCTATTTTAGCGAGGTCAAAAAAAGATCTCATCAGTGGCCTACTGATTTTGCTCGATTCCTTTTGTTTTTTCTAACGATTTATATGTTATAGTTTGCTAGCACGATACAGCGGCTAGTCCGCATTTTATATATATGTCCTTTTTATTAGGGGTGTCTTCCGGTGGAGTCGGACGATCTACCTCTAATAAACGGTCCGGGTTGAACCAACTACCATCATGATTTTGTGTATCTTCTGAGCTGGATTTAAGCGCACAATTGTTAAAGTATGAAACGTTTTATATTTCTAAAAAAAATACCAAGGTGTGTACATCCGGTAACGCACGAAAGTTTAAAAAGACATTCGGCTCCATTTACTGAAAAGTTTCATAAGAATAAAAAAGAAGTCTAGGTACAGTCTCTTTGACGTACTATAAGTTCTTTGAGGGGTGTATGAAGAATTTCAATAAGTTCAAATCGCAACGTTTTTACGAAATATATAGGCCTGTGCGCGCACTCGGTCGCGCACGAAAGCCTGGAAATGCGATATCCATTTTATTGACAACTGTTGCCGAGAGTGCGCACACCGGGTCGCGCACGAAAGTTTAGTAAGGCTATTTTTATTTACAGACAAATTTTAATGTGTTTAAAAAAAGGCAAGGTACAGACGTTCGAATTCTGTATTGCTTTACAAGGAGTCTCTATGGAACTTGAACAGTGAAGAAAACGGCTTGTTTTCGAAAAAAACATTGCCAGAACTTTATTGCCAAAAGTATAGGTTGCATACACAACATTTTTCTGAATTAGCATTTTAAAAACCAATGAAATTCACAGAAAAAAACATAGGTTTTACACACGTTATAGTTAGGAAGTAGCATTCAAAAAACCTATGAAATTCACTGAAAAAACCATAGGTTTGACACATGTTATAGTTAGCTGGAAATTTTACTGACATAAAACCAATGAAATTCCACGTTATAGTTAGTTGGACTCACTATAACTTGCGCATGCAATGCACTGCTGATGACGTCACATATTACATCACTCATGACATGGTCAGTGACATCACTCATGACATCACTGAGTAACATTTTGTTGTGGTTATACAAGGAAATACACCTCCTTTGCAAAAAGTGCTCAGTTGCTGTTAACCCGTCCTGGTGTCTAATACTTGTATAGAGGGAACAAATATCAAGTGTCATAAGGAGGTAATCATTTGCCCAAGTTATGGAGTCTAATTTACAAAGGAAATCCCTGGTGTCCCTTAAATATGTAGGCAAAGCACTGTCTCTAGCAGAAATAATTGGGCGTCCTGGGACTGGGGTGATTTGCTTGTGGACTTTAGGGATTAAGTAGAAGGTAGGTAAAGTTGGACATTCCTTATGTAAAAAACAAAAATTCTCTTTTGTAATTAACCCTTCTCTTTTCCATGCCATCAATTGGATCTTATAATCTTTGTTTACCTGAATCACTGCCGCTCCATTGGAATGTTCATAACACTCTACATTGTCCAAGTGCCGATATGCCTCTGCTTTATATTCTGCTTTGTCCTAGAGCACCAGGTTACCCCCCCTTGTCAGAGTTCTTTACAACAAGCGAGTTATTGTTTTTCAGTTTTTCCATGAGCTGAAAATATTGTTTGGAAGTGGTAGGTTTCGATTGCTGTTCACTTCTGATCGTTTTTTTATGCAGCTTTTTTAATTCTTCCGTTACGCGGTTGTGGAAAATATCCAGAGCATCGCGCGGCATTAATGGAACAAAAGTGGAAGGTGCCTTGAAAGGACTCCCTCCTGCAGCGGAGATTGTAATTCCTTCTGTGTCTGCAATCTGCTGTGTACTGGCCGTTTGTTGGCTGTTATCAGAAATATCTCGGCCCAGTGTGAACATAGTTTTCATCAATGGAATTTGTTTGGCTGTGAGACCAGCCGGAGCAACAGTATCGGGTGGCTTGGCCCTGGATTTGATTTGGTTTTTGATCCTAAAATATTTGACCAATTTCATTTTACGTATAAATTTGTAAACGTCTATCCTCGCATCCACGAAATTAAAGTTGCTCTCCGGGCAGTAACTGAGCCCCAGACTTAATAGTTGCAGATCACCCGCATTGAGTTCTATGTTTGTGAGGTTGATGATGGTTTTTTGGGGACTTACATCTGTTTTTTCCATGTTTTCTTCTTGTAAGATTGACCTCTTCCTCTTGTGGTTTGAACATTTGCTCCGTTCCCTCCTTTTGTGGTTCCTGCGCTTGCGGCTTGAGGATTGGCATACCTCGATCTTAAAGTTGATTTTCTCTGTTGCCGGATATAATCCATTTTCTCAGCATATGTCAGTGGCTCCGAGGTAAGAATACTACCTGTTTCCGAGCCGCTATCCTCAGTATCGGTGTTAGTGAGTACTATACTGGCATCTGACGATGAGGCAACTGTCATGTTGGAACTTGTTGTTTGTATTTACGAGAAAACATGAACACTTGGCCCCGCTCATAGTTCCCTTGTCCCAGGCAAACTTATACGCCTTCCTGGCCTTTATGGTGTCTTCTTGCTTTTTGATACGTCCTGTCATATCTTGGATACACTTGTCGATATAATCCTTGTTGGCTGCAGTTGTTAAAGCAATCAATTCCTGTTTGATGCGTGCAATTTCTTGTACATTAACCTCCCTATCGATTGTTGCGTATTTAATATATATATATATTTCTGGTCCAAAACACCAAAATGGCGAGTCACTCTCCAGGCGGGTGCTGCAGTGCGTTTGGTGTGCCGCGATAATAATGAAAGCTCACGAATCCCCTCCAATTCCTCGAAAAGGAATGCAGCACTCACTGGCATTTTCAACAAAGCGATGTTTATTGCTTAAGACAGACGCGTTTCGGGAAAGCTCCCTTCCACGGTGTCAGAAAGTAACGCGCTGTTCGGCGCCATTTTAATGACAAACACAACATGATCAAAACAATTGAGGGGCTAACGGCGCATCGCACAATGACGGGCGCCATGTTGCAAGTATCATAACATTGCATTCATTACATTGAGCATCGCATGTATCTGCATTATACTTTTCAATGCTATGTAAACATGTCCTGCCCAGTATAATACCCGAGAATGACAATATGGTCATATTCTATTCAATCTTGCCGTAGATCGGCTATGGCAACCCCCACAAGGTAGCTCCAACCCCTCAAGCTAAAATTCATATCTCTCAAATGATCCATGTGTTTGATTCATTAGAAAAATAAAAAATCCCAGATTATTGAAAATACATTATTATTCCATCTGCGGATAATTAGTTCAATCCAAGACATTCTTTCAACATTACCTCATCTAAAATGACGTGATCCCCAATTACAAAAGCAAATGTGTAAACACAAAAGCAAAATCTTGCAGTAAACAAGTCATTCCATCGCAATTTCAGGAAAGTTGCACAGTTTATCCCATGTTTTACTAATCCATAGTGCCTATCTCATGTTTCCTCAACTGCCCAAATGTACTGCCAATTCCTCCCCACTGTTCAGACCTCCTGGGACCTTCGTCTGCATGTCTACTATGTACCGGGACTCCAGTCTACGTAGTTTCTGCATTCTACCACCTCCTCTCGGATTCTCCGGTACACAGTCCAGGCTAAAGTATTGGAGTACATTTCTATCACTCCTGTGTTTTATTGCAAAATGTCGAGCCACCGGATAGGAAAAATCTTTATTAGCGATGGCCCGCATGTGTTACAGAATTCTCAGTTTCACTAGATTGATCGTAGTCCCTACGTATTTCAACCTGAGGGACATTTTAAGCAGTAAATGGCAAAAGTAGTGTGGCATGACATCAATTTGTTGATTTTCTTGCCTTCCTTGCACCCCCTTATCTCATAAGATAAAGTTCTTCTACTGAAGGTGCATGCCTTGCATCTTCCACAAGGGAAAAATCCCTTTGCCTCCTGCAATGACCCACTTTTCTTCATTGGCGGTTCTAAATGACTGTGTACCATATGGTCTCGTAGAGACCGAGCTTTTCTAAAGGTGATCATGGGAGTTGGAGGTACATCTGAAATAATAATGCTGTCCGTTTTCAGTACGTGCCAGTGTTTCCTCATTATGGATCGAAACCAATCTGAGTCACGTGAGAAGGTGGTTATTAGCCGAAATCTCCCATCCTTATAGCTCTGTACTTTATTTTTTTCAAAGAGGGCCTCCCTTGGTAGTGCTTCCACCCTGTGGAGTGCATTCTTTAGGAGTTCGGTATTATATCCCCTAGACAAAAATCTGTTGAAACTGCCTTTGGACGCCTCCATGAAATCACTTTTCATCGAGCAGTTGCGTCTTAGCCTAAGAAACTCCCCATACGGAATGCTCTTAATCAAGCTATGGGGATGACTGCTCAACGCATGAAGCGTGCTATTCCCAGCTGTGGGCTTCCTGTCAAGTGCTGTCTTGATTTTGCCCTCATGGATTTCTACCGTGAGATCCAGGTAGTTTGCTGCCACCAAACTAACATGGCCAGTAAATCTCAGATTGATATTATTTGCATTAAGTAAGACGCTTCGTGGAGTGTTTGGCGGTGTGTTGGGGGCTCATTGAACTACCCGCCCCAGTAGCCATTGGGGGTAACGAGCGCCAGCAGCAGCCCTCCCTTCCCGCCCGCAGCACTAGAAAACAGATCGCACCTCCCGCTCTGCGGGAGACACTTTGTGGAGTGTTTGGCGGTGTGTTTGGGGGCTCATTGAACTACCCGCCCCAGGAGCCATCGGGGATAATGAGCGCCAGCAGCAGCCCTCCCTTCCCGCCCGCAGCACTAGAAAATAGCTTGCGCCTCACGCTCCACGGGAGACGCTTCGTGGAGTGTTTGGCGGTGTGTTGGGGGCTCATTGAACTACCCGCCCTAGGAGCCATCAGGGGTAACGACCGCCAGCAATCAATCAATCAATCAATCAAAGCATTTATATAGCGCGCTACTCACCCAGAGGGTCTCAAGGCGCTAGGGGAGGGGGGTTCGCTACTGCTCGAACAGCCAGGTCTTGAGTTGCTTCCTGAAGGCGAGGTGGTCCTGGGTCAGGCGGAGGTGGGTCGGGAGGGAGTTCCATGTCTTGGCAGAGAGGTAGGAGAAGGACCGTCCCCCTGTGGTGACTCTTCGGATGCAGGGGACGGCGGCGAGGGCGTGGCCGGTCGATCGAAGCTGGCGTTTGGGAGCGTAGAAGTTGAGGCGGCTGTTGAGGTATCCTGGGCCTTGGTTGTGTAGGGCTTTGTGTGCGTGGGTGAGGAGTCGGAAGGTGATTCTCTTGTTGACCGGGAGCCAGTGCAGGTCTCTCAGGTGTCCGGAGATGTGGCTGCGACGGGGGATGTCCAGGATGAGTCGTGCTGAGGCGTTCTGGATCCGCTGGAGTCTCTTCTGGAGTTTGGCGGTGGTTCCGGCGTAGAGGAAGTTGCCGTAGTCCAGACGGCTGGTGACGAGGGCCTGGGTGACCGTCTTCCTGGTCTCGGTGGGGATCCACCGGAAGATCTTACGTAGCATGCGCAGGATGTTGAAGCACGACGAGGAGACGGCGTTGACTTGTCTGGTCATGAAGAGGGAGGAGTCCAGGATGAAGCCCAGGTTGCGTGCGTGGTCTGTTGGTTTGGGTGCACTGCCTAGGGCGGGGGGCCACCAGGAGTCGTCCCAGACGGAGGGTGAGGATCCCAGGATGAGGACTTCCGTCTTGCCCGAGTTCAGTTTCAGGCGGCTGTTCTTCATCCATTCGGCTACCTCTTTCATCCCTTCGTGAAGGTTGGCTCTGGCAGTGGCCGGGTCGTTGGTGAGGGAGAGGATCAGCTGGGTGTCGTCGGCGTAGCAGATGATGTTGAGGTTGTGCTGGCGTGCAATGTCTGCGAGGGGGCTCATGTAGACGTTGAAGAGGGTTGGACTGAGAGAGGAGCCTTGAGGAATGCCGCAGATGACTTCGGTGGTTTCAGATCTGAACGGGGGGAGGCGGACTCTCTGTGTCCTTCCGGCGAGGAAGGAGATGATCCACTCCAGTGCCTTCTCCTGGATTCCGACGTTGCTGAGTCGCTGCACTAGTGTACGGTGGCAGACAGCGTCGAAGGCCGCGGAGAGGTCTAGGAGGATGAGGGCTGCTGTTTCTCCGTTGTCAAGCAGTGCTCGGATGTCATCGGTGGCTGCGATCAGGGCGGTCTCGGTGCTGTGGTTGGCCCGGAAGCCAGACTGCGAGAGGTCGAGGGATCCGTTTGTCTCGAGGAAGGCGGCCAGCTGCTTGTTGACGGTCTTCTCGATTACTTTTGCAGGGAACGGGAGCAGCGAGATGGGGCGGTAGTTCTTCAGGTCGGTGGGGTCGGCTGATGGCTTCTTTAGTAGAGTGCTGAGTTCGGCATGCTTCCAGCTCTCCGGGAAGGTAGCGGTGTCGAAGGAGGTGTTGGTGATGTCCCGCAGGTGGGGTGCGATGACAGCGTCGGCCTTGTTGAAGACGTGGTGAGGGCAGGGGTCGGTCAGAGATCCGGAGTGGATGGAGTTCATCGTGCGGACGATGTCTTCGGTGCTGATTGGGGTCCAGGCGCGGAGGGTGGTGGTGGGGGGCGGTGGTTCGGTCGTGGCGTGCGTCGGTTGAGTGCTGAAGCTGTTGTGTATGTCCGCGATCTTGTTGTGGAAGTAGGAGGCGAGGGAGTTGCAGAGGTCTTGCGAAGGGGTGATGTAGTTGTTTCCGGTGTTGGGGTTGGAGAGCTCTTTAACAATGTTTAAGAGTTCCTTGCTGTTGTGTGCGTTGTTGTCCTGCGTTCCTTGAATGCAGTTTTCTTGGTGGCGTGGATGAGTTGGTGGTGTTTTCGGGTGGCGAGCTTGAGGGCAGTCATGTTGTCCGGTGTTGGGTCTCTGCGCAAGGTTCTCTCGAGGGCTCGGCAGTTCTTCTTGGAGCTCTTGAGTTCGTCGGTGAACCATGGGGCTTTCTTGCTACTGGGTCTGCTAGGCGGGATCCTCAGGGGGGCGAGCTCGTCTGCGCAGTCGCTGATCCACTTCGTGAGGTTGGTGGCCGCTTGGCTGGGGTTCGTTGCGTTGGTGGGTGGGTTCTTGCTCAGGGAAGTCGCGAGCTGGTCGGCTGTGATCTTGTTCCAGTTTCTGCGTGCAACCTGTTGCTGGTGGTGGTGGATCGCGGTCCTTCTGAAGCTGAAGTGGACGCAGCTGTGGTCCGTCCAGTGGAGTCCGGTGGCGTGGCTGAAGGTGATGTCCTTGTTGGATGAGAAGACGGGGTCGAGTGTGTGTCCGGCGTAGTGGGTGGGGGAGGTCACCAGCTGCTCGAGTCCCAGGTTTGCGAGGTTGTCCAGCAGCAGCCCTCCCTTCCCGCCCGCAGCACTAGAAACCAGCTCGTGCCTCCCGCTCTGCGGGAGACGCTTTGTGGAGTGTTTGGCGGTGTGTTGGGGGCTCATTGAGCTACCCGCCCCAGGAGCCATCGGGGGTAACGAGCGCCAGCACCAGCAGCAGCCCTCCCTTCCCGCCCACAGCGTGTTTAAAAGCCGGACGTCATGTACGTCCTGCGGCACGCCCGGGGACGTGCGCCGGCTAAGCCTGGACAAAGGGCGGGCTGTCTGTGGCCATCAGAGGCCGAAAGTGGCCGGTTCGGGCAACCCCTCTAAGCATCAGTATAAGGTGAGTGACATCAAGCACCATAGGGAAACATCCAGTTATATCTTGCCCAAAGACCTCAACTGCTACCACCATCGAAAGCATGCTCATAGAAGCTGTTAATATGGCCTCAACAGAGATCGAGTTAACTGAAAGAAGATTTTCCATGGGCCTACCGGCTTCCCACTTGCAATTGTCTGATGGAGCTGACCAGGGCAATCCAACTACCCCTCTCCCATTATCCCCAAATGTACTGATCATTACCCCCAGCCAGCAAGAAATGTTGCACGAGGGCCTTGAGATTGATGATGTTGAAGCGGACAATTCAGAACCCCAATTAGGGCCGCAAGTCACAGCCAGTAGTGTGGATTCGGCCTCGGTTACCAAAATAGTGGGGGAAAAAGGGAAGAGATGGGTAACCAAACCCACTAGCAGTAAGAGGAAACAGCCTGCTCGCCTAAAAACTCAACCCACTCCCTTAAGCATGTGGAGGCGAGGATCTACTGCTGTCACAGCAAGCCCAATTGAGCAAACACAGGATAATTCTGTAGACTTGACCACACCCGAAGGTGCAATTAACTCCACTCATACACAAACTGAGCATACAATTGCACATGGTATACATGGAAGATTGGGTGATATTCCAAATGACATTATATTGGACTCTGATTACGATCGTTTGAAAATTTTAGTAGATAAACAATTTAATGCTTTGTTTAAACGGTTGGACAGATCGGAAAACCTGGTTAAGAAACCTGATATAAAGAAAAATAATGTTTCTATTGTTGATAAAATTTATGGGGGGCAATAAACAAAAGGAAGTAAATGACCATGTTATGTTAAGGGCGAGTGGCGATTGTACGCTTTCAACTGTTAACGCTGCATGTGACAAGTGTGGCAATTCTAAGGATAGTCCCCCTCTCAAATCCACTCCCAACCCGATGCCCCCGTCAAATGCAGCGTTGGCAATGGGACCACTAGCAATAGCCAGTCACAAAATCTAGCTTCAGCCACCTCTTTACCGCTGGCTCCCGTCCCTACAAGCATAGCAACTGCCCTGAAAAATCAGGCTAAGAATCCATCTAAAGATGTTCTTAACCTACCTCCCAAAGCCTGCCCATATATTGTAATTTTAGCTGGTGTTCCTCCCCTGAATAAAGACCGATCAGAATCATGGGAACAACTTAAAAACACGAGTACTGATTGGCTAACAAAGGGATGATGAACGATAACACAATCCTAATGGAGCGACTTGTAGGATGGGTGGGACCTTCAGAAAAGAATGTCTCAGGTGACTGTATAGTCGTGAATTGTAGACGTCCCCCCCTGGTGAAATGGCTATTGCGAGCACAAGTCAATCATAATACTGCCCCAATCCTCATACGTTCACTACCTTTTGGCTTTTTCTATAAACCCACTCTGGGCCCACGTAATCCTTTTATATCAACAAGCAACACACAAAATCGGTTTACTGCTCTGTCCAGTCTGGAGAGCCAGGATTGACTATTGAATCACCCACCTACCATTACATCAGAGACAGTAGACCCTCTAATATTATGCCCAGCTGTTAGCGAACTCATATTCCCAGATTTGAAATTAAATGTTCTAAATTGGAATATTGCAGGATTAAGATCTAAACTGAATTCCAAGAAGTGGGTTGATCTGGTTAGTAATTACGATATTTTGATGTTCCAGGAGACATGTTGCACAAATGAATTTTTTTTAGAAGGATTCGTGTGTACCAATAGCATTTTAATTAGCCCCAAAATAGGCCGACCGTGTGGGGGTTTATCAACATGGATAAAGATATCGTCTGAGGGTAGCATAAAATCTGTAACGACAAATAATGTGAACTTCCAAGCCATTATTTATTCACGGGGGCTTCCATATGTTTAAATAACTTTTATAATAAAGATTTTACGTCACTACCAAATAGAAATGTTATTAAGTTGTTTGAATTTATTGTTGAACTGAACGACGAGCAGAGGTATGGCAAAATAGACGGAATACACCTAGGCGGGGATTTTAATGCACAACTGCATAGTGGTATTGATAACTTCACCAATAGGGCGATCCCATGCAAAAGAGGGCAGGAACTTTGTAACTACTTATCCCCCCGTAATCTGAATAATGTAATGGAAAAGATCGGTGTTAACCCAATTAAGGGTCGATTGCCTACCTATAGAGGTCGCGGATGTTCATCTATCATAGATTATGTTTTTATATCATCCTCACTGGTAAACTTTTTAGTA
This sequence comes from Lissotriton vulgaris, assembly GCF_964263255.1. Taxonomy (NCBI): domain Eukaryota; kingdom Metazoa; phylum Chordata; class Amphibia; order Caudata; family Salamandridae; genus Lissotriton; species Lissotriton vulgaris. The sequence continues at coordinate 22,837 of NW_028248428.1, read as the reverse complement.
AAGGCTGAGGTTCTATGCACGAGTCAAGGTGACCATAACCCAATTTTAACAACTATTAGACTTTACTCTAAATTTATTGCTCAAAAGGAAATAGGGGCAAAACATTTGGTGGCATCTACTGATAAGCTCAGAGTGATCTGGAAGGGGATAGACAATAAAGCCCTTTTTGCACATATGGTAAGATCACATCCCGTACTTGTAGATACGTGCTTATCAAGTAGCACCTCAGTGGTGAGATTATTGAGGCTTTTAGTGGTTTATGTGCTGGTATTAAACACATAATCTCTAAACCTGTTACTAACTTAAGCAAGAATCCCAGGTGGCACTTGTTCGCGGGCTAATAGAGAACTGCGTGAAGCATTAGGGGCTACACCCAGGGATATAACTCTAGTTAGATCATTAAGAGCCTGCTACAAGAAAGCAACTAAATTATGTTCAGAGGATAATCTTGCCAGGGCTGCTTCACTTAAGGATGTAATTGGATTTTGGAAGGAAGTTAAAGGTATGAGGTCCATGAACATGAATATTACCCCCATAAATTGTAATATACCCAGTGAACTATGGGAGTAGCATTTCGCTAGAATTTATACTGCTCCCACAAAGACCTCTAGTAGTTATGCCTGCTTCCCAGTCCTAAAGGTTGCTATAACTATATCTGAAGTCAAGGATGCCATATACCAAAGTTTAGGGAACAAAGCACCAGGTTCGGATGGGCTATCAATCGACCTTATAAAGCATGAACCGGACTTGTGGGCTCCTCTTTTATGTAATGTTTTTAATAATCTGACTAATGCAGTTATCCCGAGCACTTGGTCGACCAGTATTATTGTGCCCATTTTTAAAAAAGGCGACAGATCCAACCCCAGCTGTTATTACCCAATTTCTCTGATAGACAACACTTTGAAGATTTTGGGCAGGGTTGTCTTTAATAAGATTAGGAACTGGGCGGAAGACAACTATATTTTAAATTGTTGTCAGCTGGGTTTCAGAAGCAATGTTGGAACAGTGAAACAGTACTTGAATTTGAATCTTATCTTGGGGAAATATACGGTTGCTCAAAAAGTTCCACTCTATCTGGGTTTTATGGATTTAACCTCAGCCTTTGATTTTGTTAATAGATGGCGTTTATGGGAGATTCTTTTAAATTATGGGTTGGACGAGGCTTTGAAGGTTTTTGGCGTATTTGCATAGGGATTTGAAGGTATGGGTGAGGATACGTAATGATGGGGAAGTCTCTAGGGACATCAACATTGGCAGAGGGGTCAGACAAGGTTGTGTTCTGGCCCCTCTGCTTTGTATCCTTTATATTAATGAATTACACAACTCCTTATCTAAATTGACTAGTGAGGTACCCAAACTTAATGGTAAATTACTCCCTGCGCTTTTATACGCAAATGATGCGGTCCTTATGGGCCACACCCCCAATGCACTGGGGAACAGCGTTTACAACGCAACTTTTACCACACACTACCTTTACCACGCAACTTTTACAACGCAAGTCGTTACAATGACTTGCGCTGGGGGCGCTGTAGGATAGGGAATAGTTTAATTTACTATCCAAAACCTTCCCTACTATCCACGGGGACTGAAAATGGAATAGTAAATTAAACTATTCACTATCCAGCGCCCCCCAACGCAAGTCGTTGTAACGACTTGCGTTGTAAAACCTGCGTGGTAAAGGCATGCGTTGTAAAAGCATGCGTAGTAACAACATACATTCAATGCACTTCGCACTTTAGTCACATAATTTGTGTCTTTTATGGCGGATCTTGACCTTTGTATGAATTTAAAAAATCTTATATAATGACTAGTGGGCTGAAAAACCATTGTATTAAGTCAATTACATCGGGCAGAGAATCGTTAACATACACAAGCACTAACTAAACTAAAGCAGTTAATTCTGTCATAAGCCTTCCGCAGCCAAAGCAATCTGAGGTAGTGGTACCGTTGATTCAGATATATAAATCACAATGTGTACCAACGGGCACTTATGGTGCCGAAGTCTGGGGGCATGCAAATTGTAGTGGGATTCAAATTGAAGAGAACAGATTTTGTAGGAAAATCATTGGGGCGCAAATCTCATCTCCAAATTATATATGCCATAAGGAATTCAATTTACAATATGTGGAGGATTTTATTAGGTCCCGCCCAGTGATATTTTGGTTAAAAATATGGCAGAATCCCGCAGCAATTTTAACAAGAGAGGTAATCATAGACTGCCTTAAGTGCGACAAGGGTGGCCGTATACCCTGGCTAGCTGCAGTAAAAAACAGCCTAGCTAGCGTGAATTTAGAGCACATTTTTTTATGCCCATTAGCAGTGGAAGGTATAAATATAAGATCAGTCAGGGGGGCGCTTTATGACCTGTACCATAAAGAAAAACAGAACATTGAGGACAATAAACCATCGATCATTAGATATATGCCCCTTCTGGAGGCACCGAGCATTCAACATCATATGCCACAGCAATACCTTAGGAAAAATATAGGGAGATGGAAATGGAGTTTACTCTACTGCCTTAGGGATGGCAGTATAAAATATTCACTCTGCTTTCCAATAGGCTTTAACAGCAATTTAGAGCAATTGAGCTGCCCCTGCGGCATTGGTAGCAAACAAAGTTTGTCACATTTTTTACTCTTTTGTAAATTGCATGTAAGATTCACAAAACAGTATTTTGCTCCCTATTTCAAGGCGTGAGCTATCTCGGATTTTAAATTGGCATAGTTGGAAAGATTTTTGTTAGGAAGTGACGATTTGATTTTTCGTGCAAGCACATGCTTACAAGCTGCGGTACGCTCACGTGCTTCAATGATTGAATCCTAATGCTGTATAAATTCTGTAAGATGGTCAAGTGAAAAGTCCCTATTACCCCGCCCACAACCAATACCTTGATGTTGCTGCAAGTAGTGGTAGGATCCATGGTGTTTTTAGCTTATGTATTTATAACTTGATGCTTACTAGTGGCTGACTCATTGAATAATATTGCACTTTATTTGCATGATATTGCTGACTCATTGAATATTATTGCACTGTAATTTTGTACCTGTATCGGATGATATTGTATATTTATTTGTTTTAAAATTTACTGTATTTCTTATTGGGGGTGATGAACTGTGCTTTTATGGATATTCTAATCTGAATAAATATTATTTGAACTTGAACTTGAATTAAGTAATCTTATATATTGTCCAGTCCCTCATTCTCTCCCGACTGGTTGTTGTAACTGGTAAGGGTATCTCCATTTTTTTGAAAATGTTAGTTTCTATTTTTGAATATCTATTTCAAGGGTTACATTACACTAAAAGGAGGTCTGTCACTCTGTCACAAGGATGGTGTCATAAGTGATGTCATGAGTGATGTCACTGACCATGTCATGAGTGATGTAATATGTGACGTCATCAGCAGTGCATTGCAGGCGCGCTTGTTATAGTGAGTCCAACTAACTATAACGTGGGAATTTCAATGGTTTTATGTCAGTAAAATTTCCAGCTAACTATAACTGGTGTGAAACCTATGGTTTTTTCAGTGAATTTCATAGGTTTTTTAAATGCTAATTCCTAACTAGATATAAGGCCTCAAACCTATGAAATGTAATATTTATAATGAATCCTATATTGTATATTTATATAATACTTATTTTTTTTATTTTTTTATAACTTTCTTTTTTTTTTGCCCTGGTGCGCTCCCTGTGCGCGCCCCGGTGTGCGCACTGGAAAGCGCAGTTTTTCGGAGCGCCCCGGGTCGCACACCGGTGAGCGTCCCGTTAGCGCTACTGCCGCGAACGAAAACATCGTGACGTATCGCTTAGCCGCGTCCGCGTGATACGCGTGGCGTAAGCGCACCTGGAAGTACTCGAGCGAATACGATCGCACAACGTAAGCATCTGACGTGCTTACGCGACGCGCTCCGTGGCGTGGCAGAGGCGCGTCGCGTAAGCGCGTCGGGTCATGTGACCTGAAAATAACACTTTTTATTGGTGCAGAACAGTTTTGGTTTCCAAATGATGAAAGCCCTGGTCATGTGACCTGAAAATAACACTTTTCATTGGTTCAGGACAGTTTTTTTTCCAAATGATGAAAGCCCCCACCTTTTTTCCTTATTCTGACTTTGTCCTTTGACTGAGGAAGACCTGTTTGGAGATATAAGAGAAATATTTTGTACTTTAAAATGGCTACAGTAGCAGCAGCAGCTGGAGCCTCTGCACCACCACCACCACCACCAAGAGGACCACCACAACATCCAGTGGCGGTGCGTCCATTAGGGGCGTTGGGGCGTTGCCCCACTTAGCCATGGACAACACGCTGCAATTAGGAAGTAAAATAGCTTAAAAAATAAATTATCCTGAGCGCACTTGCAGTTTGCGGCAGAGAGAGCCAGCTGTACTGGGACAAGCCCGACAGCATCGGAATCGCGGAAGGTGTGGGGGCGGGGCTTCGGCAATGAGTGACAGTGAGTGTGGCCATCTGAGCAGAAATAGGTAGCGCTGCGCGCAGCAGGCACTTGTGTGTGCGCATTTCGAACTAGTCATTTTCACGACTGGCCCACGCATGCGCACACCCAGTAGTACCTTTCCTCCTCCTTCTCCCTACAGCACTTAAACAGGCAGGGACCGGGTCTCACAATGGGCAGTATTAAGCCTGCACTTTAGCCAATCCTGGCGCAGTGGTGCTGGTAGCGCTGCACCAGGATTGGCTGAGACACCGCGGAGACTTCAGCACTGGTGTCGCGCTTGGGTGGTGGATGTTTTCTAAGTGTGGCCAATCACATGTGGCTTATGTTAAGCCATTGAGTGGTGATTGGCCATTTCCCCATGCTGTATGTGCACGTCACCGCGCCTGACGTGCCCTTACATCAACAGTCAGAGAGAGTCACGAGGAGAGTGTGTAGTAGACCCTCGTGACTCGTGCGTGCCTGCAGCAGTCAGTGAGTGTCTCTTCATCGTGTCTGCAGTCAGTCGAGTGAGTCACACAATTCCACATAAAACGTAAGTTTTTTGTGTACAACAATCACTATTATTCACTACAGAAGTGCGTCGGTGTGCGTGGGGTCTTTCTCTACATATGCGTGTGATTGCAATGCATGACCTGAGCACTAGTACAGTAGCACATTTCCTTGCGGTCAGAACTTGCACTAATGCAAATGCACTTTTTCTTAAACGTGCGGCTGCTGCGGGGAGTACTTGTGCAAGGGAACATATGCTTCGTTATAATTAAAACGGTCTTTCTTGTGGTTTGTACTTAGAGCGGGCCTCACTGGTGCAGAGGCACCGCACGGCACATTTCTGGTTTGGCGTGGCACTGGAAGAACTAGCACAGAAGTCCACACCAACTATTGTGTTTAGAATCTGATTCTAGGAGCACAGGGCGGGTGCGCACTTTCATGTGCGCAAATAACAGCTGGGTACTACACTTACACAGATGCTCAAATCCCTGCGGTCAGGACTGGCACTTAAAGAACGAGTCCACAAGCATGGTGTCATGTGCACTAGTGCCCACTCTCTTCCATGTGCTTGTACCTACCGCAGGAAGATCGGGGGCGGGGTACCCTTTCATTCACCTATGTGTATGTTGGTGAGATGGTGACTGCTTGAACCCATGTGCGTGTGCCATGATCGTAGAGGGTATTTAATTATATGCAAACCGTGCTTGCCGTAGGCCTCTGAAGTGGTATCAGTGCTAGGATCATAGGTGTCAAGAGCATGCTTATGAACCTTGAGCAGGCACAGACAAAGGCAACAGGGACCCTGGAAGGAAAGCAGCCTCGAAAAACAAGTGCTTATTTTACAATGCAGTTCTGCATGAGTTTGTTTGAATGTTCGCCTTAAGTGCAGGTGGAGGAGGAAACTAACTGTGTATATTTATCATGGCTTAGCACGCTCCCAGATCCAGTAGGTCTTTGTATGTGTGCGACAGCATGCGCCTATGCGGTGCTCTCTGACACCAATCGTAGCTGCGCTTTACTGTTTAATTGGTGACATGAGGTCTCATTTTTTGCTTGCTTCCACTGGGACCCATGGCACCCTTGGTACGCCGGGATTTACCCACCCCTGCCTCGCTTTCATTCGCAAAAAAGAGGCCTTGCATTCTTTCATTGTCAGCCTTAATTTTGTGCTGTCGGGCAGCTGGTATAGTTATTAGGAGAGTTAACTAGTGCCTTCGTTGCATTTATAGCAAACAGGTGGCATTTTATTGTCTTTGCGCTGTGCTTCAAAAACAGCTCCCAACATTAGGAGGGCCAGATCAGCTCAGCCTTCCATTTTCCCTGCCTCACGAATGTGTTTTAACAGTACACTCTCGTAGAAGGCTGTCAAGGCAGGTGCCGGTTTCGTGCAGAGCCGGAAAGAAAGCCACATGGCCCCCTGATTCTTCAGGTCCGGAAAAATGTTCAAACGCCTCATCTAAAATAACAAAGAAAACCGTAAAATATTTTAAAGGGCCCACGGGCCATGTTTAGTAGTGGTCTCAGAAATGTCTTATTAATCCTGAAATTGTTGCAGTTCTCTCTGATCGCCTCAGAGTGCCCTGAAGCTGCTGCAAGTAAATGTGTTGACACTATAAGAGTGATTTGGATTGATATTTATTGACATCTTTTTTGTTTAAAAAAAGGATTAGAAATAGGAAAAGCACAGTTTTTATTTGTACTTTTTCTTTTCCTTCGTGACTTTTGTACCCTCGATCCCAGAAGCTCTAATTGTTCTAATCCAGCTCTTTTTAATCGTGTTTTTTATGTGACATGGTCTCTTCTTCTGCAGTTCACATGTCCACAGACCCAAACCCCTGGCAAGTTTAGCCTACAGATTCCCTGCTCCATCGCGTGTCCCTCTGTCTATGACCTCTTGAGGCCCCCAATAAATCTGAAGCGCTGAGAAGGCACTGAGGCAGAATTTCTGCGCTTTAGTATGAGCCCCGTGGAGAAAAAGTGTCAGAAGTAATAATAGGAGCTGGGGGAGTGTTTGAGGGGGTGAGCCCTTGTTTACAGTTACCCACACCCTGTTTGGGCATGAAAGTGCCTGCAGCATTGTTGGCATTACACAAATGAGTCTATTTTGGTGCGCAGAGGCCGACTGGATGAAGGGGGCAGATATTCCTATTTTTGGACTCAGATTTTGGTACTTATTGATTTCTTTTTTTCTGGATGCATAGCTGAATCTGCCTTAAGGAGTCAGAGATTGCCGTGATCCAGGAGGATGGCTGCAGAGAGGGCGATATATTAGGTCTGTGTGCACTGCTGTTCCTGCAAACAGACATGGTGGGGGCCCCTCTGGGTACCACAGAGTTGCACAGGGCTTCGTTGATAGTTTAGGTGGAACTTGCGACTGCTTGAGTGGTTACTACGCTTATATTGAGCACTATGTGGGTTTACATCACTAGGTGTGACGTATGATCATTCTTCTACTAAGAACTGCCAGTATTTTGATTTTGTTTAATTCATGTCAGCGTATTGCACAGCAATGTAGATGAAACAACTTCAATGTTAATTTTTCTCAATGCACATCAGCTGGATATTTAATGTAATCATGGCATTTTACATCTTCATGCTTCCTCAACCAGCCCTTTAATTCACAGATGAATCCAGTTATCTTTTTCATCCCTCGATACATTTGTCTCTGCAGTCATGCTTCCGAATAACATTCATACACCCCTGCAGCATTGCTCTAATCCACTGCTTGCTCAAAGCCATTACGCAATTTACATTTGGCTGCCTCCTACCCCACCGGCCATGCAAGCGCCATGCCAAACGTCATTATTTCAATGAAGCCCTAGTAGCTGTTGCAGATATTCACTTAGTTGCCATGATGAAGAACAAATGACAACTAATCTCTGAACCCTGCCCACCTCAAACCATGCACGGCCTTTCGTTTTGTTTCCACCATGCCTCCCTCCATATACAAAAGAAACACACTCACACTTCTTTGTGTGCAGGGCTTTAAGTTGGATGAAAAAACTGGGAGGGGGGGGTTGCTCGTAGGGGAAGCCAATGTAATTATGAGCATGGCTTAAAACTGTCAAGCTAAAAATCTGTAATTAGCATAGTTTGCGCCTCACTGGTATTGTGCTTCTTCTGTCATTGCCTCCAGATATATAATACAAGTGACATTAAGCCCACAACCAACCAGGGCGACAGGCTTTGTCAATGGTTGTAAGTTGCATAAGATAAATAAGAATAAACTGCAGCATTTTCATTATTATATACAATGAAAACAGGTGGTTCAGAGATGTGTTACAGGTGGGAAACACTTAGAGGGCCTGTTTCCGTTGGTTGTATGTGCCTGGCTTGGGGGTCCTTTTGCAAGCAGACTAGTTTGAGGATTGGGCACATTTCTGATTTGATTATAATGTTTTCTTCACACTTGTGCTTCAAAATGCTATATTGGATCCCCATTTTCTCAACAATTTGCAGTAAATATGTGGTGTAAAACCCACCATTTGAATCCATTTTCTCAATTTTCTTGCGGGGTGAATCCCCCGCACCCTGCTTTTGCAGTTCAGGCTCGCTCGCTTCGCTCGTTCACTTATTACATTAGGATAAAACATTTTCGCCCCACCACTTTCAAAATCCACCAGCCGCCACTGACAACATCACATTGGTGGTCAAGAAGAAGAGGAGGAGGAGGAGGTGGAGGAGGGGAGAAGGTGGCTGCCAGAAGACAATACCCCTAACAGGCCAAGGCAGCACATTGTATGGGAGTTTTTTTCTATCCCAGAGGGCAAGAAGAAAGTCAATGCGCCAAAGGTGACTTGCAAAATCTGTGGCATTGAACTTTCAAGGGGGAACCCTAACAAAAAATGTTCATTTGGTAATAACACCATGATTAGGCACATGCAGCGCAAGCATCCGAACAATTATGCTGCTGCAGAGGTGAGAGAACTGGCCAGTAACCCTCCCCAATCTTCAACCAGTACCTCCAAAAGAAAGCAACCCACTCCATCGGGACCAGAGACAAGGGAGACGATCCCTTGCATACAACGACGGTTTGGTGAATTCAGGATCACATGTATTTTTTGTGGTAAGACCATCTCCTATGGTGAGCAGAGCATAAAGCTCATCCTCCTTGCTGGTGACAACCACAATTGCCCCACAAAACCCAAATTTTTGCTCCAGTTGAGCCATTTTCAATTGCCTGTTTTTTGTTTCTCCCCATAAAAATAACAAAAAAAATATAAAATAGTTCATAAAAGCCCAAAAAAGTACAAAATGTTCAAAAAACATTAAAAAAATATAAAACAACAAAAAGAACTACCTCCAAATTATAAAAAAGGCTACATTTTTAAAAAAACTCTATCATTCTTTTTTCCCCATGGAACGCTCCCCAGTATACTCCGCGGTGCGCGTACCGGGCGCTCCCCCCGCGCAAATCAAAAAAATAAAAAAAGATGGCGGCCGCTCCAGACTGTTTGGAATGTTGACAGACACCCGAGAGCCAATCAGCTTTCCCGCACGAACTCGCGTAGCACGCTAGTTAGCGCCCCGGTGCCCGTACCGGGGAGGGCTTATAGATATATATATTTTTTTGAACCTAAATTACTCAAAATCCATTGGAGCACATATCTTGAGACATAGCAAAGGCACATCGGGCTACCAGTCCCTACAATTTTGCCAAGTTTGGTGGCAATCCATTCAGCCGTTCGGGCTAAAAGTGAGGTCGACCGCCCTATGGAAATTAACATGGGGAAAACACATTTTGGGACCCCCATTTTATCTCGGCCCCCACTTGACAAATCCCCCCCAAACTTTCAGGGAAGGACCGGGGTGCTGCGAGGCAAATTTGAGGAAATTTTCAGGCAGATTCCTCAACTGGCGCCAACGTTATTCACAATAGAATGTTGAGATTTTGTATTGAAAATAATCCTAACTATAACTACCTACTGGCGAATGCCAGTAGGTAATACACACACACACATATATATATATATACATATATATATATATACATATATATATATATATATATATATATATATATATATATATATATATATATATATATATATATATATATATATATATATATATGTATTACCTACTGGTGTACGCCAGTAGGTAGTTATAGTTAGGACCTAGTTTCTATAGTAAATCCTCAACATTCTATTTGGAATAACTTTGGCTCCGGTTGACAAATCTTCGCGAAATTCTCCAAGAAGATGGGGCGCTCCGCTCCTATCTTCGGGGTGATTCATCAAGCGAGGGCCAAGAAAAAAGGAGGGTCCCAAAATGTGTTTTCCCCATGCAATTTTCCATAGGGACCTTTAAGTTAGGCTACAGCCCGAACTGCTGAACGGAATTAAACCAAATTTGGCAAAAAGGTAGAGTTTGGTTCGCGGATTACGCTTTTTGGTAATGGTGTAAATCCATGCAGTAGTTCCTGAGAAAAATCAAAAGTAAAATCATGTGGAGAAGTGTGGCTCAATGGTTAGAGCAGGCAGACCTCGATACAGAGCTCTGGCCAGGGACCAGAGTTCGATTCCTGCCCCGGCGGGTCTCTGGCCCCCACAACGCGAGGGATGCCTGGTCTGCACCATGGGGGTGCCCAGGAGTGGACACTTCACAGGGAAATCCAGGAAGGGTTCCCTTGCGGTATTCGTACAAGCGCCGGGAAAACCACTGCGGGTATCTGTGCACTATACAAGTACAAAAACATTTACATTTACATTTATAGATATATCTATGGACGAAGTACGGTACGCAAACCTTCCCAGGACTATACGCATACCATTATGAGCACGAGCTGCATGCTAATTGGCTGTCAACTGTCTGTCAACACTCCAAACCAGAAAGTTTTGGCAGCCACCTTGTGTCTCGGTAGAACCGAGGCACAAAAAAACTGAAAAATAAGTGCTCAAAAGGCGCAAAGGGGGCAAGGTAGAAACACCCTGACCCCCTAGGCCTGCTCAGGGGGTCCCACAAGGACCCCCAAGGCCCCACATTTTTTTAATAATTTTTTTATTGCGGAATACGCGTATCTCGCAAAAAAAAACCTGAAGCCTGATAAATTTGCAATTAGCCCCCGGGGGGGCTAAATTCTGGGAGCAATGTGGATAATTACAATGAGGGGACCGCCACCCCCCGGGGCTTTAATGTTATGAATGTGGGGGGCTCACGGACAATGTGGACATCGTCTTTGTGAAGGAAGGCACATCTTCCCACACAAAAACAATCAGTAAAGGCATTTTTTTCCTTCAATATATGCTGTGCACTGTAGCATATATTGAAAGACAAAACATGAGGAGAAGTGAAAACAATTCTCCTTGTTGTGCTTTGCTACACCAATTGGAGGATGGTGCAGCATTCACACACATGTCCAGATTTATGATTTTTTATAAAATTGGAGATGTGTCTTGTGTTTGGAGTGTTCTGTGCAAACACGCACAGCAGCACCTATAGAATGCCTTTTCAACGCAAAGTGGTGTGTATGATGAGATTGTACTTACATGGAAAACGAAAGGTATTCACAGTGCCTTTTCCTCTCCTTGTAAATATGAAAGAAAGTTAGTGGCTAGGCCAATTCTTATGATAGGAGTAAATTTCTTTACTGCTAACAGAAAACAAGAAACATTTATGAGTACTTATGTTTTAGGAACCTGATAGGACATGTTTATATATTACTGAAGGGAAGGGATGGGGCCTAATATGACGTGTACAAAAATACTTAGTGATGTGCTTTAAGTTAAAGAGTTTCATTTCCTTTAATCCTGAAATTACCAGACACTACAAGACCACCATATATCTCTATTGTATACTATACCATGTGTCTTGCAGACAGGTGCTCTGAAGCTGTGTCCTATTTGATACCTCTCTGCAATAGAATTCTCTGGCACAAATCTACTCCATCCATCTTCCCTTTTTTCAACTGTGTGCAAACCCATGCCATTGTGCATTTTCAGACTTACTTAAAATTACCTAGGCAGTAACACATGTAACAAACGCCACATTTTATTCAGTTGTTTTTTTATAATGTAAATTGTGGTAAATTGCTTAATTTAGAATTAGGATATGTGAAAGAGAAGAAAAAATAGTTATAACATGTAATATTAAATTTTTAACAACACAGCATAATTTTAACATTTTACAAAGTAATTTATTTGCCTTTTTTGCTGTTCTCAGAATATATTGAATTTCACTAGAATATGTGATTTCAATCACATATTCACATCACATAACAGCAGGCAAATACAAACCATCAGTAAGATTGTTTAAAAAACAAGAATCCATCCTTAAAAAATATACTGTATAATACAAATCACACATATATAGAATCCTTACTGCTAAGAAAATGTATAACTTTAATTTTTAAACACTGTAAATGTTGTCACTTAAACGTATACACCGAGACATTATGCAAGAAAAAGTCCATAATTCAAACGGATACCATTCCATGAGGCCAAATGGTATTTTTGCACTCCTTTTTATGTAAATTATTGAACGGTAATCCTATTAAATCATAATAATAAATTCCTCAGAGGCTGAATTATCTTCCTAAAACTTTGACTTTAAAAATATTAGGTAGGAATTTGGTCATTCAAAAAGCAAACATTGTTTGAAAACCAACTAAGGATCATCACAAAGTGACCGCCTTTGTTACTTTTTAGATAGGCAGTTTAATGTCCAGATGATGAAAATTATTGCTACTGCTACAAAAGTTCTTCCTTATAACGAAGACCAAAAATATTTTCTATTTCTACACCTTCATTTTCCAATATGGTAAGCATATACATTAGAAATTCCTGAGCATCTTGTTGGATATTTTGCGTAAATTGCGTAGAACTAGAACATACATCCAAAACATTACGAACATCAGAAACCCTTTGTAGTTTACTTGTATCAGTTATCAATTAATCATAAACAGAATGCAACAAGGAACAAAAACGTTTTTCCATAATTTGCTGTTGCAAACCTTCAAGAAAAAAAACAACATTGACCACTACATTAGCATAGTAGTTGACACCTCAACTGTTAGCCAACAATATCTTTAACAGTGTCTTTTTGCTTGCAATGACAACATTATCATGTTTTTTTCCTTCTCTACACCTTCAGTACGGATATTCTCATACCTTCTTTTTCGACCTACTAAACGCTTTTCAAATACAGGATATTCACCTAAATTGGGAGCATATGTTCTTCTTAACCTATTATACTCTTTTACACAGTTTGCAACTGCAGTCACCTTTGTGTCATCAAAATCAATCAAAAACAAACCAGATAATGTTCTGACTTGCGACAAAGCAACATATGCCAAACCTTCTTTAAACACAGTATTTCCAATGTTCACCAAAGCACTGTCCACACTTAAACCTTGAGATTTATGAATAGTCACTGCATATGCCAGAGTAACTTGAAACTGTTTTCTACGGACATATACAGCCAAATTCATGAAACGAAAATCGTCTCGCAAAGGGCCTGATTTTGTGAATCTGGCCCTTTGCGAGCGCAATTTTTGCATTTGGGATTCATCATCTCAAATGCAAAAATCGCTATTATAGAATTCGCAAATTTGCGACCAATTGCATTTAAGGAATCTCTATTTGAGATTCCTTAAATGCAAATTATGACACATTTAAAAAATGTGAATTCACAATTTTGGGCCGCTATTTACCGCGAAGTTAAACCTTGTGGTAAATAGAGGAAACTTAGAAAAATGCACTTAATTGCATTTTTCTAAGTTGTATGTCACACACACACATGTCCTTGGGACATGTGTGTGCGTAACACCAGCGTCCAATGTCATTTCAGAGGTGCAAGAGGGTGTCCTTTGGACACCCCTGGACCCCTGAAATCGTAATAGCGATTCGCACATTGAGATGTCTTCCCATTCAGAATGAATGGGGAGTTATTCCTTATTTGCGATTAGCAATTAGCTAATCGCAAATAAGGACGCTGTAAGAATCGCTAAATAAATTGCGATTTGTACATGAATCCCGTTTTGCGAGTCTGTAATAGCAATTCCTTAATAATCGCTATTACAGACTCGCAAAACAGGACTTTGATTAATCTAGGGGATAAACCTTTAACAAGCAAAAAACAAACTGAACAACAACCAATTTGTTTAACTTCTTCAATCTGATCAAATTTAATTTTTAAGAATTCAATACCATCTTTATTCTGATAATTAACAAATTCCACAACTTTACCCATTGCTTCATTAACTAAACCTACAACCAAATTATGCCTTAAAATGACTCAATAGTTTCCACATGCATATAGATTCTTTTCTAAACCAGCAGTTTTAGATATCGATTTTTCAAAAGAATCAAATTTTGACTTCAATTTTTCTGTCAAAATAATAGTGATTCCTTCATGCACTATTTTATCAATGGCTTCCATTTTTATTATTTCTTCATTTTCCAGTTTCAAAAGTTGTTCTTTGAATATAGAACACTTGCGCAATGTTGGCATCAAGGAGATTACAGATTTATTTTCTGAAATTTTCATGTATATTTTCTCAGGAACTATATTTTCATTTGGAAACAAATTGTAAAGTAATTGCCTCTGCAAAGCTTCTCCGCCATGTTCTGTGAGTAGCCCAATTCGTATAGCTTGGAGAATAGTTCCATATTCAACATCATTTGCCTGTCTCATATTTGTAATGAGTTCTTTGTATTCAAAATATGACCAAATGTTCACGTTTCCAACACTACCCAGAGACTTTCTGGCGTCTTCATGCGCAAGTGTTTTAAATACTGGTTGTCCTTTCACAGGAGTAAGTTGCAGTAGATCTCCAAAAACAATGATGTATTTTACTCCAATAAACATGTTGTACTCTGTTTTAAGAATTTGCTGCATTCTTAAATGCAGAAATTCAATCATTAAGTATGAGACCTTGCTTACCTCATCAATATTGTGAAGTTTCATTTTCTTCAGAACTCTTGAAACTTCACAACAAGCTTCTCCAGATAGCTTGTGGTATTCCAATTTGTTTTCATGCTCCACAGGTAGCATTAGTAAACGATGTTAAGTAATTCCTTCAATGTTGTGTGCTGCCAACCAAGTTGGAACAGTGACAACACAAGACAAATGTGACTCAGTTGTTTCCTGTAGATAACTTATAATTACTTTAATTAAGAAACGTTTTCCTGTTCCAGCTTTTCCACTCACATACATTCAGATAGGTTGAAATGATGTGCATGAGCACTCTTTCTTTTCATGAAGTAATCCATGGTCAATATGTTGTCTCACTTGCTGATATATTTGTTTCTGTTCAACATTTAGTTATTCTTTCAAGTTTGCTAAGTTCATTATATCTTCTTGAGCTTGATGCATTGATGTTTCCACCTCATTCATGGCGATTGCTACTTCATTTTCAACAATTGGTTTTCCTAATGGATATTGACTTAGCGCAGCTGAACTTTGACTGTCTTGAGAACTGTCTCTAGCAATCTCAGCTGCAATCGTAGCTTCTTGATCAATTTCATTGTTCAACATTTTCACATACTTTGCAAAAACAATGCATTGAATGCTATCTTTACAAGCATTAAAGGAATTTTCATAGCTCTGGAAATCTCCAAGTAATTCTAGTTCTGATCGCCATGGTTTGAACAGTTGCAAAAGGGCTAAATAGTAAAACTGCTTTTATCAGCAGTGTTGCAGCTCAACTTCCTGGGATTAATCACATTTCCTTTTGTTTGTTTCACCAAACATCCTTCTGAACCAATGACTCTGTCGTGCCCTAGAGAGCGGGCACTAGGACCTAGAGGTCAGAAGACAGGAAGCGTCACCACCGGAAACCAGTTCCGGTCAAGGGCAGGAAGTGGGCAGAATGGGATGACCAGGGCAAGGGATAGGACGTGATCACAGATGCTGTAACGAGGTAATAAGAGAAGTCGCTCTACTGACTGTTTGTCTCCTTTCGTGATTGGGCCACCAAAGACACTACATCTGGCGACAAAGGAATGGATCGAACTACGTGTGGTGCCTGACGAAACTGAAAAAGCGAGACCAGGAGTCCACCCCGGTTAGCATGCAGAACAGGAGCAACGGCGCGAGAGCCCACCCCGGCCGTGACAGCAGCGCCGAGAAGAAGACGTCTGATCCGCCTGGCAACAGCGCCGGTAAGAAGAAATAGGAGTTCTGCTGAGCGCGTGCGAGAAACTGAAAAAAACACGTGAACTCTCGCAAGAGCGGCCATCTTTAAGTCAGGCGAAATGGCCAATGAGCATTCACAAAGTTCGGGCGGCCATCTTTAAGTCAGGCAGCGCCCAGATTGGCCCCGAAATCGCGCGAGATTTCGGCGGCCATCTTGGAATGAGGCAAAAGAAGCCAATAGGATCGCTGAAGAGAACAGCGGCCATCTTTAAACAAGGCAACATTGAAAAAGCAAGCAGAAGTGCCGAGAAAGAGCACAAAAACATAAAAAGAAGCACAAGCAAGTGCAGATAAAGGAAGGGAGAAACATAAAGTGAAAAAGGGGAAATAGAAACAAAGAAAGAAAAAAAAAAGAAAAAGGAAAGAAAGGAAAGAAGGAAAGCAGAAGTGCCAAGAAAGAGCACAAAAACATTAAAAAAAGCAAGTGCAGATAAAGGAAGGGAGAAACATAAAGTGAAAAAGGGGAAATAGAAACAAAGAAAGAAAAAAAAAAGGAAAGAAAGGAAAGAAGGAAAGCTGAAGTGCCAAAAAGAGCACAGAAACATACAAAAAAGCACAAGCAACTACAAACAAAAGCAGGAAGAATGAATACAATAGAACTAACTAAAAAAGAAAGCAGACAAGAAAAGGAAAAAAGGCAACAAGCAGGACAGAGCAGAAAAGGCATCAAAAGAAGAGCTGCGAGCAAACAAAATGGCGGAACAAAAGAGCGAAAAGCAGAGCGCCCAATACCGCAGACCTCTCCCATTTAATCTGTCAGAACCGCAAGTAGGGATCAGATGGGAGCGATGGATTAGAAAATTCGAACGGTACATGCGCGCCACGGACGTCATAGAAGCAAAAGAAATGGATCTGTTTCTAAATGTGGTTGGCGATGAAGTGATGATCTACTGGTAACACCAGAAAGAGAGAGGTCCACATATAAAAGACTGATAAAATACCTGTCTGACAAATTTGATCAACAGAGAAAAGTTGATTTTGAGCGGTATACTTTCACCATAGCATTTCACACACGGATTAATCGTTAGATGACTTCGTGACACGACTGCACAAGTTTGTGACACACTGCAAATTCGACAAGTTAGACAACGAACAAGCGATTTGCCTGCGCATCATCGAAGGCTGTCGTAACACGGATTTCCATGCGAGAATACTGAAGGAACCAACATCACTGGAGAACATCTTGTCATTGGCAAGGGCCGAGGCAAGGGCAGCGGTGCAAGCGAAGCAAATGGAGAGGGGAAAGGAACGGCGAATAGAGCAGGCACACTGCATGGCGGAGAACAAACGCACAAACGGTTGGTAGAAAGGATACAATGAACAGGCGACAAAGAAGCAACCTGAATCGACATGTTACAGATGCGGACTGGAATTCCTACACAAAGGCGCGTGCCCGGCAATGGGCCTGACCTGCAGGAAGTGCAATAGGAGCAACAACTTTGCTAGAACGTGCCTGGGTTTGCAGTTTAGGAATGAAAGAGGAAGACCGGGAAGACCGAGGATGACGACGACCGGGCATGTCAGACACGTGGAAACAACAAATAGAAGCTCATCCGCTGACTCAGGAGAAGACAAGGAAGAAGAAAAGGTAGAAAGCAGAATGGGATGACCAGGGCAAGGGATAGGACGTGATCACAGATGCCGTAACGAGGTAATAAAGGAAGTCATTGTACTGACCGTTTGTCTCCTGTCATGATTGGGACTCCATATTTTCCATCACTGATGTTCTCTGTAGTATTCCTTTTAAAAGTGTAGGTTTGCAGCACTTCATAGAGACACATGTTCTCAAGATGATGATTTCTGTTTGGGTAATATGTGTTCAACATATTTGTTTTCAAAATATCTGTACTTTCTGGATCTTTTTCTGCTAAATATTCAATTTCTTGAACAGATTTCAGTACCCGGTTTTGCATTGCTGCAAGACCTAGACTCCCCCAAATTATTCTTCTAGATTTGGAGTATAGACTTACATATGATAACCGATCTGAGCATTCATATGCCCTGATTTCTCGATGGGATAACATTTTCAAACTGAAACTGTATAATTTCTTACTTAGAGTCTTCTCAAGAGAAATCTCTTCCCACATTTCCTTCAATTCCGTCTTTTCTGATTTTGTAATATAGGACGTTACGTATCGAGAAACAGCAATGGAATTGTCCGCAACATACTGAATATCATGTTAGCATTCCACATGGACAGAATAACTGGGTTGTAGTCATTTATATATTTTGACTCTTCATTTCTTCTTAAGTTGTAGGTATTTTTTGGAGACTTTCTTGTGATGGTATGTCGCAAAGATGACATAAAACTGTTCACGTGGAAATGCAAAACGATATTTGGTGTAGAACTTATCCTTAGATTTGTACTTTCGTCAACAGTATTTTCCACATCGGTGCCTTTGGAATCGTAAGGCTTGTTTTCTTAAGTTGTTTTCTTCTGTGCTTTTGGGTAAAGCACATGTGGCATATTGTTAAATACAAGACAAACAGTATCATCCGCATATGTTCCAAATTTTGGGACTTCCTTGATCCATAACAGCATATGTATATGAGGAGGACCTCTTGCTTGATACTCCTTTCTCCAAAAGAAATCCACAACTTCTCCAAGAGGGGGATTCTTTTTATTGCAGATAAAAGACATCATAGCTTCAATACTTTGATTGAAATACCTGCATACATTAACAGGATCCAAAGAGCACAATTCCCCAGGTGTCTTGTATTCAATATTTTTTACATTGGAATTTGCCTCTCGAAGAAATTTAAGCTAATCGGCCCAAGCGTACTCACACAGCTTTGGTTATGGGACCATGTAGGAGTTCTTAAGTTCTGTAAAATACATTTCAGTTTTCCATAACAACGGCACCAATATTCAGTAGTCCCACGCTGACATGCCATCAGATTAATGAGCTGAGATTCTAAATGATCACATCTCTGGTGCACTTTATCCATAAAATCTTTTGCAGATACATTTTGCAGATGTATTTCAGTTTTTAAAATGTAATTGACTGCATATGAATGTCCAGACAAGTCAGTTTCAAACAAAAGATGAAATATATAAGGGATACATTGTCAAAATCTTGGATCTTCTGAATATAATCTTGTTGTCTGATATTCAGATGCAGGAATCTGCACAGGACGTTCATCATATCGTCTACCTTTTCCTGTCGGGAACAACTGCGGAAAGCAATGAGCTTCCAAGCTCTCTTACACTCATGGGATTCCCTTTTGCTTTTTTCATTTGGAACAACTCAATGGTGTTCCCCATCACTTCTTTTGAATGAAGTGGATGCACACTGTAACGCTCATAGATTTATTCACATCTTAACATATCCACTTTTTCAATTTGTCCACTTGACGTTTCAGTATCTTCTGCTAAAAGTATTTCTTCTTCTCCCATGCAAACACTTTTATAGTGTGTTTTATTTTTTATCAAATACAAAGTAGCTTCTGTACTTTGCTAACATCCACTAACTACTGCCAGATTTTCTT
The DNA here is from genome assembly GCF_964263255.1 of Lissotriton vulgaris. Lineage (NCBI taxonomy): Eukaryota > Metazoa > Chordata > Amphibia > Caudata > Salamandridae > Lissotriton > Lissotriton vulgaris. Next base: position 3,271 of record NW_028248428.1, on the reverse strand, counting down.
ATTCTTAGTCGGCACACCATTAACAAGAATAACTAGTGGTTCACTTTCTACACTCTCTACACCAATAGTTTCAATATTTTTTTTTAAATCTAATGGTAAATACACAACTCTTCATTTTAATCCTCTTTGTAAATTTGAAGGAGGCAATTTACCTGTTTTAGGCTCCATACGAACAATAACCTGAAACGGGTGCACACATTGAATGAGAATAGACTTATAGGTGTTTAAATCTATCAATTCTGGAGGAATAGCAACTAACTCTAAATTATTATGCACAGCTCTAGCGGGCATTTTATTTTCATCTAATTTGTTATAACAATATTTACAAATACGCTGATCAGAACCCAAATCAAAACAATTCTCTACCAACAAATATTTTGCAAATTCCTTCCACTTATCATTATTTTCTTTTTCTCTTTTTAAATACAGATCAACACTCCTAGTCTGATTTTTATAGTGAGTTCGCCGACAACAAATATCAGAAAAATTTGGCCTTTCACCTGAAATCACCTTAAACTTTGTAATTTCACCTTCAATATTTTTTGTACAACTATGTTCAACATTCTCTCCAACATTTTCTTCTATTAATGTCTGAGTTTCTTCACTCTCTTGTTCAGGACCAAAGTAACAAAACTCAATGTCATCACAAATCTTATTCACATCTGAAACTGACCCACGCAAAAGAGCACTGTTCTACTCATTTAACTGTGGTGCTGGACTTTTTGCATAATACAATCTTCTGACTAACTTCCGCATTTGAGTATGATGTACTGCCAACATCCTAAAATGGTGAAAACACTTTCTCAAACTTTCCTAGGAAGACAAGCCAGAGAGTGAACTTGCAAACCAGTATTTATCTTACTCTACAAGGGTCTAGGCCTTGCAACATCTAAATCTTTTGTTTAACACTTTCATTAGTATATGTTCATACGAAATTTCGTAAATTGTCAATAGATTATTGTTGTACACTACAAAACTACTGCAATCCCAAGTAAACACAGGGGCTTTAGGACGTCTGCCATGAACTTCATCAGCTATCACTTCTTCTGCATTTCTGCGAACCATTTTTTCTTTGTTAATTGGACAACCATTTTTAACCTCATAAGCTCGACCACTGGTGTCAACTGCATCCAACAAATCATTGGTCTGAAAATAACTCTCTTCATTAAAGAAAGGCTCAGAACTTGAACTGTGTTTTCATTCCTCTAAAAAACATCACAAAAATTAGTTCTGTTAATTATCCTTTTCCTCTTACTTTTGGCCGTCATTAAATTGATTGGTTTATCTAGTTATTTAATTCTGTTTAATACTAAAATGAATAGGTTCTTTTTTACTTCAAAAGCCTTTTCAACAATAGATTCAATACAATTCTTATTTGTATAACATAGTGATCTCTTTTTATATTTCTTTGTATCTTTCAGTAAATTAAGAACTACTCTATTATACAATATTTTTTTGTGAATTTCTTTATACTGATTTTGTTTTCTTTTACAATATATCGTATCCTTTGACTGTTCATTTGATTTTTTTCGTTTGCTATTTTTTTGACAATTTTTTCTACTTTTCAATGGTTTGAGCATTCTGTATATTCTGTCTGACCCTACAAACATTTTTTTATAAATTACGTTGTGCTCTTACCAGAAGATTTTGTCTTTTTAGCCACATTATGTGGGTCATCCAATACTTTTCGTTGAGGTCTTTTAAAGTAACTGTCCTTTCTCTGCCCTTTTATTTTCCTTACTTTATCTGGCATGATAACTTAATGTTAATGATGTTAAACAGTATCTGTAAAAAATAATTATGAATACATATATATTCATAACTTTATAAAGTATACTTTTCTATTACTATACAGTACTTTAAGGAGAGTCAGTGGATGAATGGATTACTACATTATACTGAAAGAGCCACTATGGGATTGCACAGAGTATTTGCTACACTGTATGGATACTAACTGGGGAATTGCAGGTCTGAAACACAAGTTTCAAGGTAGTTAGACTACTACATGCATAGTGCATAGGAGTTTCAAGCACTGCATGCCCTAAAGGCTAGCTCACTACATAAGTACATGTACCTATGTGTCTGCAAACACACCAAGCAACAAAATGATTCTCTCTCAATTTACCTAAATGCACAGTGACTCACAATGTGCTTCTAGGTAATAACAGTATCCCTTGCACTTCACTGAAAGGATTACTACATGCTACTCAAAGATACTACATGATACTGAAACAGTCACTATGAATTGTCAAAGCAGTCACAGGGTGTTTCCTGGAGTGTATGGATAATAACTGGGACATTGTAGGCCTGAAATACAAGTGGGAAGGTGGTTGGATCACTACACGCATAGTCCTTAGAAGTTTGAAGCACTGCGTGTCCTAATGCTTAGCTCACTGCATGAGTACATGTACTACTTATGTGTCTGCAAACACATCAAGCAAGCAAATGATTCTCTCTCAATTTTCCCAAATGCACACTGACTCACAGTGTGATTCTAGACAAATAACAGTATCCCTTGCACTTCACTGAAAGGATTACTACATGCTACTCAAAGAGTCGCCATGGGATCATAAGAACACTCACAGGGTGTTTACTGGAGTGTATGGATAGTAACTGGAAAATTGTAGGCCTGAGACTCAAGTGTAAAGGTGGTTTGACAACTACATGCATAGTGCATATGAGTTTTAAGCACTGTGTGCCCTAAAGCCTGGTTCACTGCAAGCGTACATGTATTTATTTGTCTGCACACACATCAAGCAACAAAATTATTCTCTCTCAATTTTACCAGATGCACACTGACTCACAGTGCAATTCTAGACAAATAATAGTATCCCTTGCACTTCACTAAAAGGATTACTACAAGCTACTGAAAGATTCACAGTGGGATTGCAAGAGCACTCACAGGATGTTTACTGAAGTGTATGGATACTAACTGGGGAAGTGTAGGCCTGAAACACAAGTGTGAAGGTGGTTAGACTGCTACATGCATAGTGCATAGTAGTTTCAAGCACTGCATGCCCTAAAGCCTGACTCACTACATGAGTACATGTACGTATGTGTCTGCAAACACATCAAGCAACCAAATGATTCTCTCTCAATTTTCCCAAATGCAACCTGACTCACAGTGGGATTCTAGACAAATAACAGTATCCCTTGCACTTAACTGAAAGGATTACTACATGCTACTCAAACAGTCACTATGCGCTTGCAAGAGCAGTCACAGGGTGTTTCCTGGAGTGCATGGATAGTAACTGGGAAATTGTAGACCTGA
>NW_028248427.1:0-79237 GCF_964263255.1 Lissotriton vulgaris | reverse complement strand
GGATTTGGTTGGGACATTCTAAGACGGATATAATTTTTTTGTTGATGATATTTTGTTTGTTTTTAATTTTGAACTGACTGGAGTGGAAATAGTAGATTTTACTCCTCCGCAATCCAAACTTTCCCTACTGTTGCACTTATTGGAGTGTGAATAGTAATTTTTACTCCTCCTCAATCCAACACTTTCCCAACTGTTTTACTGACTGGTGTGGGAATAGTAAATGTTATCACTCCGCTATCCAACACTTTCCCTACTGTTGCACTCACTGGAGTAAGAATAGTAATTTTTACCTCTCCGCAATCCAAAACTTTGCCTACTGTTGTACTGACTGGAGTGGGAATAGTACATTTTTTCCCTCCGCTATCCAACACTTTCCCTACTTTTGCAGTCACTGGAGTGGAAATAGTAATTTTTACTCCTCCGCAATCCAACACTTTCCCTACTGTTGTACTGACTGGAGTGGGAATAGTAAATTTGATCTCTCCGCTATCCAACACTTTCCCTACTGTTGAACTCATTGGAGTGGGAATAGTAATTTTTACCCCTCCGCAATCAAACACTTTCTCTACTGTCAGATTCAGTGGAGTGGGAATAGTACATTTTACCCCTCTGCTCTTTAACAGTTTTCCTGGTGTTGTATCGGTTGGAATGGGTGCAGTAAATATTACCCATGTGCAATCTATCACTTTCACTACTATTGCATTTATTGGAGGGAGATTTGTAAATTTTCTTTTTATCCAGTTTTAATATTTATGTGTTGCGCTAAGTGGGAGTGGATTTTTTCAATATATATTTAGTTTAATAGTTTGCATGTTTTTTTATTGTATTGGGAATATTATCCCCCACATGCATCAAAGGATTTTGGACTCGCAAACGGTGCGAATCGGAAAAATCGGCCGTTTGCGATTCCAAAATCACTTTTTGCTATGCATGAAACTTTTAGGAATTTTTTGCACTTCTAAAAAATGCGTTTGCATTTAAGGAATCGCATGTGTGCGATTCCTTAAATGCAATGCATGATTTTTTTTAAAAAAATGCGAATTCTAAAATAGGAGGTGCAAATTAACACGAGGTTGACCCTCGTGTTAATTTGCGAAAATTTTAAAAAAAGCAAAAAAATGCATTTTTTAAACATGCATGTTACAGACACACATGTCCTTAGGACATGCGTGTGTGAAACATGCACTTGAAAATACATTTCAGGGATGCAGGGGGGGTCCTTTGGACCCCCCTCTGCACCCTTGAAATGCATCAACAAATTGCGAGTGCAAAACAAAAGAAATGCAAAACGGCATTGATTCCTATGGGCCTCTAGGCCCATAGGAATCAATGTAATGCCATTCCTTAATTGCAATTCGCAATTAAGAAATCGCAATTTCCGAAAATTAAGAAATCCTAAAAACTTTTAGGATTTCTTGATGCATAGGATTTTGCATTTCCTAAATAGCGATTCCTTAATTTTCGCTATTTAAGAAATGCAAAATCCTAGATTGATGCATGTGGGCCAAAGTGTATTAAAAGTTATAATTTATTTTGTATTGTATTTATATTATTATTATTTGTTTATTTGAAATTATAATATATTTAATAATTACTATTTGTAATTTGAATATTTTCTTTTACTACATTTAGAGATTTTTAAATAGTTTGATGTTTTGATTTAATTAGAACGGTTTGGTTTTTATAGATTTAATTTCATTGGTATATGTGTATATATATATATATATATATATATATATATATATATATATATATAAACAGATTCCTGGCAGTCAAATCGCTAATAAATCAGCATAACACCAGAGTCGGGGCCCAAATGTTCGTTCAAGGTGCAATATTTATTGGCACACGGAAAACCCAACGCGTTTCAAAGCTTTCGCCTCTTGTTCACGGGTAAAGTATTACGGCGGCCATTCAACATTTAAAGTGATACAAACATGAAAGATGTGCACGTGACCAACAATAGACATTAAAGAGATACTTTGTTACTTTGTTGCAAACACAGGTTTTCGTTATCGTATTACCGCGTTGCACAGCATAATCCACATTTGAATGTAAATGGAAAAAATGAAAAGCGTATTTGCCTTAATATAAAAGGAACCACCATTACATGGAAATGCATTTTTAAGCATTTTTAAGCAACACAGGGTCAATTTCTCATGGCAAATGAAATCATACTGGTTTAGCACGAAAACAGTTCATGAAATAAAGATTTGTGAATAAATGCGCATTGATGTCACGCCCCCGTGGGCATAGTATGGACAATGCTGCCAATTAATGCGTGAAAATGAAAAAAATATATATTCATGTCCTGAATCGATGTAAATACATTCGAATGGTAGATGGGAATTTCACCCCATTTTTGGGAATGGTGGAATTAGTCCATATTTCAAATTAGAAGGTGTCATGCCCTAGTGGGCTCGATAATTCCAAATATCTTGTGTATATGCTGCACACCTACAAAATTAAAGATTAGAAAAATGTGTCAGTGATTTGCTATAACTTTCTGGTCACGTGATTAAGAAGTGCATTATTTTAAAAACAATCAGAATGGAACAAATATATATACAGGAAAGCCGACATCTTATTATGATTTATGATTGTAAGTGTACTGACAATTCTTCCCCTATGTTATGCCCGAAGGGTTGTATGGTGTTATACCGGATGATGTATTTGGATTCCAGTTTGCGTAATTCAAGTAACCTGTTGCCACCCCTCTCATTTCTATGGACGCAATCAATCACATAAAATTGAACAAGATTGGGGTTTTGTTGATGCTCAGTTGCAAAATGTCTTGCCACAGGGTACTGTGGATTAGCATTTTTAATGGCACGAAGATGCTCTAGTGCCCGTAGTTTGGCCTTCTTGGTGGTCATTCCAATGTAAAATTTGTCACATGGGCACTTGAGCGCATATACTGCATACTCGGTATTGCAACCGAGCATTTTGGTGATTTTGTGCTCAGTATGATCTTTGCAAATTTTGAGGCTCTTACACTTCTGGCTGTTTCTACATGCTTTGCATTTAGTGCAAGGAAAAAATCCACTCACTTGGGGGGATTTTATGGGGTGTTGTAGTGTAGCCTTACTTAGAGAGTCCTTCAATGACCGTGCCTTTCTGAAGGTGAGTGAAGGATTATCACTAAGTACTTCATTGAGGTCATGATCCAATTTGAGGATGCCCCAGTGTTTCTCTAGGCTCTTCCTAAGCTGCCAGGTTTGGCTGTCATAACAGGTTATAAACCTGATCTGTTCAGATTCTTTTCTTTCTTTAGGAACTAGCAATTCAGACCTTTGCATGTTATCTACTTTGGAAATGGCCTGCGTGATGACTTTGTTGCTATAGCCTCTCTCCAAATCACTGACACATTTTTCTAATCTTTAATTTTGTAGGTGTGCAGCATATACACAAGATATTTGGAATTATCGAGCCCACTAGGGCATGACACCTTCTAATTTGAAATATGGACTAATTCCACCATTCCCAAAAATGGGGTGAAATTCCCATCTACCATTCGAATGTATTTACATCGATTCAGGACATGAATATATATTTTTTTCATTTTCACGCATTAATTGGCAGCATTGTCCATACTATGCCCACGGGGGCGTGACATCAATGCGCATTTATTCACAAATCTTTATTTCATGAACTGTTTTCGTGCTAAACCAGTATGATTTCATTTGCCATGAGAAATTGACTCTGTGTTGCTTAAAAATGCTTAAAAATGCATTTCCATGTAATGGTGGTTCCTTTTATATTAAGGCAAATACGCTTTTCATTTTTTCCATTTACATTCAAATGTGGATTATGCTGTGCAACGCGGTAATACGATAACGAAAACCTGTGTTTGCAACAAAGTAACAAAGTATCTCTTTAATGTCTATTGTTGGTCACGTGCACATCTTTCATGTTTGTATCACTTTAAATGTTAAATGGCCGCCGTAATACTTTACCCGTGAACAAGAGGCGAAAGCTTTGAAACGCGTTGGGTTTTCCGTGTGCCAATAAATATTGCACCTTGAACGAACATTTGGGCCCCGACTCTGGTGTTATGCTGATTTATTAGCGATTTGACTGCCAGGAATCTGTTTATGTTTGGGAGGTGGCGATCCCGCCGGGAGCCTGCTGAGGAAAGCGGCGAGAGTTAAACGCCAAACACGTGTGTATTCATATATATATATATATATATATATATATATATATATATATATATATATACACATTTATTTGATGTATTTATATCATTTTTAAATCATAAAATACATTAAAATTGTTAGTTTAATAACTGTTTTAAAGTAAATATATGTATGTATATTAATTATTATATGTGTGTTTAACTTTTTTAAATTAAGTTTATTTAATTTGTTGAGATGTATATTAAATCTAATTATTTTGCTTAAATTAATGTTACTATTTAATATATTTAAAATGTATTATTTTATATATATATATATATATATATATATATATATATATATATATGTATATATATATATATATATATATATATATATATATTTTGTAAACTATATTAATTACATTTTTTTTCTATATATTTTTGCACTTACCATTTTAAATATAGGATGTCGATACTTTTGACATCAATATTTATTACATGATCTATTGTTAAGGGGATATTCCAGGTGTCGATATTCTGTCAGTGAACCACCATAGCATTCCACTCGAAGCTATACAGGGGGGTGAACCAAACAAACACATTTTACTACTGCGCAGCAATGAAGGGCTGAGGTCGCTTTCAACCTAAACACCTCAACACTAGACTTTCAATTGATTTTGAGAGGCTGAAGGCACCAGACGTTCCGTAGCAAAGGAAGCCTTGATGCAACCACCCGCTATACCAAGTAATCGACAGAAGGAGAAGCTATCACAGCAGATGACAAACAAGGATTTCTGACAACCATTAAAGAGACATATGATTTGAAGGATGATGCATGACAGATTATGCGGGGTTTGGCAATTACTGTGTTTATTAATATGCAATAAATGTAAGATTACACCGTGGGCCAGTATGAACTGTATACATTACCTGAAATGCAATTTAAACATAGAGCTGAGCATGTTAATGACCGATGCTAACGTGCTAACTTATCTACCAGTTTATGAAGTTAATAAACTGCGGCTGTTCTAACACCAGGAAAGTCTTGGTGTCCATAGCTGATGGAGAAGGTGAACGGCGGGAGGGCCCATGGGATGCTCTTACAGCTGGGGGAGTTTGTTGCTGTACGGCAGTAGCTGCACAACACACTATCTTCTGTTGCCGGAAATGCGTCCCTTCATTTGCTGGACATCTGGCGTGAGGAAATGATCTGCTGGGCTGCGGTAGCCAAGCAGCAAATGGGTGTGTGCGCTGATGGGGCCAGAAGTTAAACTCTCGAATAACAAAGTTTCCTGCAAGGGGAAGTTTAAAATCTCATATACACCGTTCTTTTTTGTTAATGATCGTATTATTCTACCTTTGTACATATATATGTAACAGCACCTGATAATGATAGGAAAAATGATCAACGTTTTCAGATGTCAAATTCCCTCAGGTCGTCAAGTACCAAGAAATTGTCAAGGAATAAAATATCATTAAGAATTGGTGGTTGAGAGGTAGAGCGAAGCCCAGCTAGTATGAAAACAAAAAGACATAAAGCACGAGGGGGGAGTTAATTGATTTGGCGGTACCCAATCGGTAAAAAAATGAAGTTCAAGTGCCATTAGTTTATTCGCCGCCCCCACTGGCATCGCCAAATATCGGGGTTGCCGAACACCAAGGCTGTCTGTTCTTGATTCTACCTAATGCTCTTTCTTTTTTTTCTTTTTTTCTTTTTATTAAACAATTGTGATGGTCACAAAACCACTCGGCAGCAACATAGCAAAGACAGGGCAGATGTACACATTTTCCCATTACATTGCAGAACATTATAATACTAGACAGGAAGAGCATCAATGTCACTAGCATTTTTGCGCAATTCAACTGAGGGAGAGATACACATTTCGCCTCTGGATATATTCCACTTTGCCCATTTATGATCCCACTTCGCAGGACGACAGCCTCTATTCTTAAACACATCCTTTTCCGCAATCATGGCATTGTCCACATCATTGGCCCATTTCGAGTATTTCAATAGGACACCCGTCCCCCACCCCTGAGCTATATTGCTTTTAGCCAGAGCAAGCCCATGTACGTTCGATATGAGCTAGGTTTGTGGCTTTCCATACATTCAGTAAACAAACCTGCGGGGAGATGATAGCTTTCCCACTAACTCTCGCCAGCTCAGAGACTATTTTCCCCCCAGTAAGACTGTAACAGCGAGCACGCCCAAATTATTTGAAAGAAGGTACCTTCAGAAGCACAACCCGTAAGGCAGCTAGCGTCAGGTCGACGGCCCATCTTAACCAGTGTGTGTGTGCAGATAGATAGGATCTATGTAAAACCTTGAGCTGGACCAGCCGGAGACGGATGGGGATGGCAACCACCCGGGGGGAGTAGAGGGCGTCCTGCAAAATATCACCCACTAAGTAACCAAGGTCTGTTCCCCACAGTTGGCAAAGTCAAATTAATGGATCAGGTTGATTGTTCAAAAGTTTGCGGTAAATGAGTGAGCTCGCCTTACTTGTCATGGGGTCGGTCAAGAGTCTTTCCTCCAGTGAGGAGGCCTCTGGCAAAGTCTCCCCAGTAGGAACTACAGAGGTGATTGCATGTCGGATCTGAAGGTAATGGTAAGCCTCGATTCTATCTAGTGCTCTCTCTTGATTACCCTTACAATTTCTATCTCTTTCTGTCACTCTTGTAGGTTTCTTTTGATCCCTATTTTCAAGCTTTCTGAATGTTTGTCTGTCTTTCTTAAACTTCTTCTTCTGTGTTTCTTTCATTTGTTATTTGTCTACTGATAAAAAAAACAAGCCTGAGGGTCCGGGCCCCATAAAAGAACCACCTTCCCAATAGGTTTTTTAGCACTACCAGTAAAAGATAGAATTGTATATAATTTGCCAGCTGTATTGCAAACATATCGGACCCACATTATGCCTTTCAGCCACTGTGTATTGATGACGTTGTGTTGCGTGCTTCAAGGGACGGACAATGCAATGTAGCATGGTATAAGGTGGCAGACTGACACATTTTCCAACCCCTTCCTCCCTTCTGATACCACTGCCCACATTGCTTGTCTATCCTCAACGCTGTATGTCAAATGATGTTTCTGAGCCAATCACTAACCTCACTTCACTGACCTCCTTGAAGTGCATGTTTCCCTTTGCCAATTACTCTTGGTGTATCTTTGTCTCAGTCCTTCCTGTTGTCTTGGACTCCTAGATGCCAATCATATCCCTACTGAGACTACCGTTCAAACCATTAGTCATCAGGACTATCATGTGTTTTTCCAACCATCTCTATCTCCCAAGTAGCAGATGAAGCTTCTCCCATTAATACATGGGTAAATCGATTCCCTGTTTGCCCCGCCGTAAATTTTTATGTTCATTATCGAAGTCAAATTTGTCACGGCTTTTCCTGTGCTCATTTCGCCTCTTCTATCCCATCCATATATCTTGCAATTCTCTGTCACATGCCCACGATATTCCTGCCGAAGTGGCAGGTTCTTTCCAGTGTCTGATGTCCGTGAGCAGTAAAAAGATCTGGGATGGCATTAATACACTTCTTGGTCATGCCAAAGCAGATGCTTCACCCCTTTAAAAGTCATGCCACTTACTATTAGAAGCCTGTCCATGGAATTATCAATTACGGGACTGGGGATACACACTCCCTCCCATGTTGCTTTAATTAAGCATCAATATGCCATGTTGTCAAAAGCAGACGCGTGTGTTCTTTCACCCGTCCTCCCTGTGGCAATCTCCTTTCTGTGCTTTTACAAAGGGGAGAGGCTTGTACTTGTGCCTCCCAAGATAAGTGTATATTTTTTACCCTCACCCATGTCTAAAGGTTCTTTCTCCCTCTCATCTGGGATAGAAAAGTGTATGGATTGAATCACGATTATCATAGTGTCGGACAGATCTGTGGCCTGTTAGGAAAGTGAAGGGAATGGTGGCTCACGGAGGGGACAACAGTTGGTCAGAGATGAGGCAAAGATTTTAAGTCCTTTGGTGGGGATTGGAGGCAGAGTCCAGGCGAAGGATGTACTCTTGGGACCAAGAGAATGAGGAGAATAGGAAAGTCAGCATTCTTTTCAATACCAGCTGTGGCCACAACAGGGGCTCATTTAGAGGTAGACAATAATGGGAAACCTGCTAAAAATTGGTGGATTGGTGGATGGCCGGTTTTGGCACACTTCTTGGTTCCTCCATCTGATCTAGACATGTCGGCACTGCTGTGTTGCTTGCTGATGGTGGCAGTTTAGCTTGCTCTACCGTCTGAAACCACCTCTCCAGCAGGCCAACCACCACAGACCTTCTGACTCCATGGCATTAGAAGGGCTCTACTATTTAGACTGCTCCCACAATGTTGTTTTTGGGAAGCAAACAAAATATCACTGCTGCACAGACACTTGGAGAAAATTCCAGAGTAGGGGTTAGTGGTTTGTCTTTAAAAAACAAAAAGAAGTCAGTCACGACCCCATAGTACAACGTACCGACCAGCATTGAGGAATTTCAATGAGATGTTCTTCTCAGCTGCAATCTTAAAAACTTGGCAAGCGGGTCACTGCAATGCCCCTGAAGATGCAATCTCCTATGTCCGTGTGGCTTGATAGCCCTCCTCCCAGGACTAAATAAGGCCCTAACTCTTTCAGTTCTCAGCGCCAGAGAGTTCCATTCATATGATTATCAACAGTCCTTCTCATCTTATTATGGCCAGATGAAGTCCTGATCAATTTTCTCCCTCTTTTGTTAATAATGGTGATAGCTTATTCAGAGTAACAATGGGTACAAGCAATGGCAAAACTAGCTAAGGTCACATCTTTCTGAATTACTGGTCTCTATTTTCACCTTGCACCAAGTTATTGTGCAACAATATCATGATTCACGTGACAGTTAATTGATAGACAGAAATGCATTTAGACTGTAGTACAGAAACAGCTCTGTTTGCATACGGAAACCATTTTATTTAACGCGCTGTAAGTGAACAAATAGATGCCCTTGAATTTTCTCAGGCTCAATCTGGAAAAAAATGAATTAATGACCAGACTATTCTAAACTCTTTGAGCTACCCATTGACAGCTTCCTACCTACTATTGTCCACAAATTAAAGGTACTGTTTTGGTGAATCACCCTCATTCTTCATGTCATCAAAAACTGAACACACTTCAAGAACCTCAAGAGCTAACCCTTGCTCCTCGAAAAATTGTAAACCCTTTCTGCATGCACGACTTTTGCACAGTAGTTTAGGTCCTGACATATTGCGAACTGACTATGCCAAAACCATTCTAATGGGCACTATCTTATCCTCTTTAGCTTAAATTAAAACCATTCTAAATTCAGGTGCCAAGCTTATTTCTGATACGAATTCAACTACAGATCTACTGTCCTAAAATATCTCTAGTAGCTCCCACTTGAAGTCAGAATTAAATTCAAACTGATCTGCATCACTTTTAAAGTCCTGCAGCAACAGAACCTAGATCACCTTTGCTCATCCCTGAGAATTCCTGATAGCAGGAAATTTATGAGAAGCATTGATAATCAAAAACTTGAACCCCCAAAAACATATTACACAAAACTGCTCTACAGTCATTCTCTGTAGTATTTACCTACCTTTGGAACTCTCTTCCACCTAGCCTGATTGTGTGAAGGGCCTTCTCCAATCCTGCAAAAAGGTTCAAAAGTAGCTTTTTACATTTTATCTCTAGTAGTTTTTGCCTTCAGTCTTTGTACTTACCATGTTTCCTCCTTTCTCCATTTTGAACCTCAACCCATACCGCTGACTGCCTGCCTCTTTACCCAATTTCCTTTATCACTGAGTCCACCCCATACCTCTATTTTCACTTTCTGCTGTAAGTCTTTCTCCCCCAAGCCCTGTTCGTTTTTAATGCTTTATTACCTTTTTCCACCATCAAGCCTCTTTCCCTTCCTCCCACTGCGCTCCCCAGCACTTCCATGACTTTTCAGGCCTGCTAGTGTATGCTTTTTTTCCTCATAATGCTAATCTTAGACTCTTGTAGGCTGCTATAGTTCCTTTTACTCCCTTTGATTCCACAAACTATTCTATACCACCATTTTGAGAGAGTAACTCTTGAAATGATAAATAAATACATTAAGATTGATTGCAAAGCATTATGTATCTGGAACGTGGATGTGGGCCAAACATAGGTGCTGGTCAGTGCTTGATTGATAAAATAATAAGTGCCAAAGCCCAAGATATTTCTCAGACTGCCACTCCAGTTTTCTCCACCTATGGTCCCTGCCAGCACAGCTAAATACTAGTACCAATGACTCCTGCTTACCATTACAGGTCAATAAATGTAACAGTTTGGAATACAGTAGGTGATCCAAAGCTGCTGGAATGGCCTGAGCACCCTGGTATTATTTTTATGATTGTATATTGAATTTTTAAACGCTTTGCTCACATGCCTTTTATAAAAATAGACTAGCAGTGCCACCCTGTGGTGGACTGTCAGACATATGTGTCAGTGTTACGAAAGAAGTGCCAGTGCCCAGCACCCACAAACACCAGCACAAATTAAGTACTGAGGGCTGGGAAAATTGAAGTGATTGACTGTCCCTACCGAAGTTTTGTCCAAAATATACCACACGTTTTTCCATTTCGTTTGGTCACTAAAAAGAAACGACATAGAAGCAGGAACTAAGAGGACTGTGTCTTTTTATTCCCATAAATAGTGCTAAATAAATACTAAATAAATCATGAATGAATAAATAAAAAATCTTAGCATAGATATGAATAGTTGTAAGTTACTGATAAGACAAATGCTGGAAGCCTGCTGGAATCAAGGTACTCATATGCTCAGCCTCCTTCATCTACTCATGTCACTGCTAGTTTACACACTTTCACCGACCTACACAGAGCTCAAAACTGCATGGTCACTGATCCTGAGCTGGGAGATAGACCAATTAGACAAAATGCCTAATGTACTTCTAATTACGGGATTTGGAACAGTTTAAAATTGAGACAGTGGTTCTACCTTATATAGATGTGGCAAATCCATGTATTTGTAAGTCTGGCTGGACCTTGACTTCCATATATTACATAGCCATGCATCTCTTGCTAATATTCATTAGGGTTTTCAGAGCAGTTCTATTCTAGAACTAAACTGGCTCACGCATTAAGGCTGTTGGTTAACTCTGAGGGCCATCTAGAGATTGACAGAGTGAGACTACTGCCATAAATTGGAGGTGAATATGCTCTGCCAATCTCGTGGTACCTTACTCTTTTTAAAGTCAATTGTCGGACTTCATCTGGCTCCTTAAACCCTTGATCTGATAGTCTGTGTGCCACAAGGCCGCTAAGTCACAGTTTTGCTTGCCCGGCTCTATTCAGGGTAGGTGTATTTCCTTCTCAAGACTGCCATGTGGGTAAAGAAAACGCACAATGGCCTTCAGTAGTAGAGAGAGAACTCCCTGCATATCAGAGCCATTGTTTCCACTTTGAGAGTTTGTTTTTAGAAAACAAAAATCTTTGCTGATCTCTTATATCAAGCATGGTGTTCACTCAGAAACAATCAGTCCTTTTGATGGAGTCCCCGCACCAGCAGCTCCACTGAGGGGACAGAGATCTCTGCTTGCTTGGCACGGATATTTAATTGTGGTGGGAGGTCCCTATCAGACGAGCAGATCCGTACCCGTTGCTGACCGTGTGAGCCAATCAGCTCTAAATGAGCTTCTCTGTGTCACCTGAAACACATAGGGGGCTATTCACAAAGGTAAGTTTACCCATGAGTTAATCTACACATGTGCATTTAGTTTTACAATTTGCAGGAACTTTTCTACTTTTTGGTGGTTACCCTTTCTGACTATAAAGTTACTACAAAGTGTAGACTTACATGTCTCCACCCCCTGAATTCAGGACGTGGAGCCTAATTTAAGAGTGTAAAGTTACTACTGGTAACTTTTAACGTGCAGTTAGTCAAAGGTTTCCTCCATTTGGGCAGAGATCTCTAATGTAAAGTATAGGGACATTCAAACAATTTTATTAAACCTGAAAACATTTGCAAATATTTTTGTTGCATACTTTAAATGTAGAACAAAATAAGAAAACTGCCGTCAACTATTATTTTAATTTTAAATTAAATATATCAAATTACAATTTTCTTTTTTTAAGATATAGGGCCAGATGTATCAAAGGGTTTTATCCATTCTGTGTCTATGGAAAAATGTGTTCATACATATGGCCCATAGTGAATAGAAATAGCCACCAAAAGTAACATGTCATATTGTTTATTATGTAAGAAAATGTACTAATAAGGTATGTATAGAATTCATATAAATAAAATAAAAAATGAAAGTAACGTATTTTGATTGAAAAAAGGCTATTAAAATATTTTAAAATACACTCTTATTTATATTGTATTGAAGTTTCATTAAAATGATATATTTTTAATAAGAAATAGAAATACCTTAATGTGTTTTAACATTATTTCATATTTGGTTCTATTTTAAGTCCCTGCCCACTATTGTTTTTTGGGATGGTGCAGGAGTACCAGTCTTTACTCCAGGTCAGAGATTAAGTACATTTTTAACTGTTTAGGGTCTTTTTTCGCTGTAGTGACTTTAGAATAGCACTGGGCTCACTCTTTTGTGGGTGGGCGCATACCCCTCCCATAACTTCCCTTAACCCTCCCTGAACCACTTCTTATTTATTAGTATTACCCAATTTCCAGCAACTTTTCTCTGCACTCCCACATTTACTTCTAAAACATAGGTGTACATTGTTAGATATTGGTTTGTTGGTTGACTGGGTAGTAAGTCGTGTCAAGCAACACCCATAATCCCTTGCAGGGTGAACAACAAAAAGTCACAAAATTAACATGTGCACAAAAAGCCGTCAGGCTTAACCTAGAGGCAATGTGTAAAGTTTTTTATGCAGCACACAAAGAGTAATAAAGTAAAAAAACAACACATATTCGTGGATTGGGCCCGGTCAGTGTTTACCTACGGACTTAGGAAAAATTCTTCACAAAACGTTTCTGAGAAGGTAAAGTTCAGAGAAATATGACTGCAGGAGTTTTCCGAGGAGGGAGTGTTATCGTTGGATAGCCTCGAGTCAAGCTATGGTGAATATTTTTACTTTCGGACATAGTCTCTGAAATGGAAGTCGAAAATCTCTAGCAGGATAAGGCAGAGGGCAGTAACTGAAGACCATTCTTCGATTTTGGATACCTCTTTGACAAAGGGCAGATGAAACAGATTTGTTACTACAGAGAAGAACGTAGCAGGAGAAGCAGCAAACTCAATTCGACTGGCAATGCACCTTGGTTGGATTGGTGAGCAAGCTTGTCCTGGTCTCCTTCTGGTTCTAAAAGTCCCCACTTTTGGATTTTGTCTATGGGGGGGCTTTGCAAAAAGAACAATTGATGGACAGAATGCTTAACAATATCAAATATTCACCCCCAGTACAGAGGTATGGCCCTAAATCCATTGTTTTCTTTGCACACCAAGCCATTCCAGTTTAGACCCAGCCATAGGTAAATCAGTCTTGACCCTGCTCCCCTTGGGAACCGTCCAGTCTGTACTTTAGCACCACTACCAAGGGCCTAGCACTGGGTGGGCACCACTTGGAGGGTCAGAGCTCATTCAGGCTGGGTCCAGATACAGATTCAAGATGGAGGAAGCCTTTTGTTTCTCTGTGGCTCTGAAAAGGAGGCCAGCAAGTTAGCCCGCGTGAATCAGTCTTGAGGTCCTGTGACAGTTGAAGATCCATTACTTGTGCCCAGGCAGATAGCAGAAGAGCAGAAGGACAATTAGGACAGCAGTCCTCCACAGCAGCAGTCCAGCAGAGTGGCAGTCCTTCTAGCAGCACAATAGTCCTTCGTCCTGGGAGAATATTCATAGATCCATAAGTGTACTGAAGAGTTGGTGTTTGAAGTCCTACTTTTATTTCCTGCTGCTCTGGTTCTGGAAGGTGGAAGAAGTTTCTAGACAGAGGCTTTGAAGTACATGGAATTTCCTGACTCCCATGCCCTGGCAACAAGCTGTCTGCAGTGACAATGTGAGGTTGTTAGGCCCTTTGTGTGAAGGCAGAATAGAGGATATTCAGTTACAAGTGGGGGTATGCTAAGCTCCACCACCATCCTGCCAAAAGACGGCCCATTCAGGCACACCTAATCCCTCTATTGTGTGAACATTCTGGGAGGAATTCACAAAGTCTGTTAGTTATGTCCAGTCATGTGAACTAGGCCAAGCTACAGACTCAAAAGGGCTAAGGGTATGCCCAGATGTGGGTCGCCCCAGTCTCACTGTGCCACTGTATTTAAGCAATCCTGGCTGATATGGGGTGAAACCCTGAAACCGGTCCTAGGATGCTTGTTTCTGGTCCAGTGAGGACCTGATTTGGCAGTTCGGGTTGGACTGTCCCCATGAGGCACGGGGTCAAGACTGATTTGCATATGGCCAGGTCTAAACTGTGGTGGCATGCTGTGAGAAGTTGACCTGGTACATGCTGTCCACTAAATAAAGTGGCCACCTTGCACCAGTCCAAACAACCCTTATGGTGATTTAAGAGGTCAAAGATAACCTAAGAATGCTCTCCAAATGGTAGCTGTGGAGAGCAGCCTTCAGGCTTAGTCTTGAAGGAATGTTAAGCAGCTTGTTTTACCAGAGTGCAACCTTATAGTATTGGTTAAAAGAAAGGAGAACCACACAGTAGTTATAAAAATATGTATTTATTAATATAACACTCTGTAGTACGACACAGTATCTTCTACACATAGATACTCACAAAGGCAATACTGTAGCACAGAAACAATAGTAAATAGCACTAATACACCATGAGCTCCATGGGAGACCAAACCATATATTAAAATAGTGGTATAAGAACCAAGACTCGAGTCAAGGCAGTGTCTACTGGATGTAGAATCGCTGGGACCCTAAGGAACCACCCAAGGTGAGTAAGTAGGGACCCCATGCAGGACGGGTGCTGTGTGGGAACATGACTGCGTGGTCCATACAATTCTATGGGGAAGTCGCGGTTAAGGTTTTAAAGTTTAAGGACCCTTCCCAGTGGACTTCGAAGAAACCCCTTGGAAGTTAGGAGGTTGGAGAGCCACCCCACCCATGGATACCATAGTTCCAGAGTTATCTATCCCAGCGGAGCCGGGTGCATAGGTCTGAATTGGCATCGGAAACCGCTGTCAAGCTCAATGGAGGTCTTTGAGGATTAGCCAACCCTTGAAGGAAGAAAAGTGTCTGTTGGAATTCAAAGGTGGATTCTGGTTGTAAAGAACCTGAAACCAGAGGGGACAGAATCTGGGTCACTCAATAGTGACCAGTGGCTCTGTAGATGAATGCCCACCGATGTTGGGTGCATCAGGTGCATTGAGGTGTTTCTTGACTCTACAGCTTCGTGGACCAGGAGACATTGAGGACAACTAGGAGCCGGATACAAGCCGTGCCATGAAGGATGTTGAGTGCTGAGGGGGTCGGTGTCCGGTGGGACAACCAAGAAGGCTTGGCAGCGGCAACCCACGCAGGTAGTCAAGGAAGGTTAAGGTTCAGACCAGCAAGGTCCAGGAGACTCACCAAAGTAGGGGGAGTCAGTGCAGGCCTGGAGCATTCAGGGGAGCCCAAGAAAAGCAAAGTTGACCCTCAAATGGATCCACTGGCCAGAGGCACAGGAGTCACGAGAGGACCTGGAGCGATCTCACCAAACAACAGCCCACGGAGCACTCGGTTTGAGGAGGCTGGAGTTCTTGGTAGGAAATGATGCCAGAGTTTGGGGATACTCAGAACCAAATGCACTTGCTCAGGAAACTCCAACAAGCATATGCACTTGCAAATGAACAGTGCACATGGGTACAGGTATATCAGTCCCCATGAGGGATTCTGGCCTCAAACTTGGTAAGAGGGCAGCTCAGACCACGAGGGATGTAGGGACCCACCTCCTGTGCAGAGGAAGGTAGAACAACAGGCATACTGTCACAGGACCACCTTCCAGACAGGATTTAGTGTATTAGGGCTGGGTGGGTGCACTTGCCAGTGCCGGAAAGTCTGCATGAGGGGCATATTTGGTGTCCATCTGCATAGTCCAGTTCAAACCAGTTCTGGGAGCATGAAACTGGACAAAGGACATTGGAGTAACTTCCTACCTGTCCAGAGCCTCCCCTTGGTAGGGCTCCCTGAAACTTCCCAACCCTTTTCCTAGGGTACTTAAGGGCTTACCTGGGTGTAGGGATTTTGATTCGCCGTGGGATAAGATTCAGATCAGACACTATTGCACTTCTACCATCTGGGCTTCGTTTGGGCCTGACTTCATCTCACTTCCAGTCTGCTGCATTGTCTGTGCCTGTGCATCATTCAGGAACATTCCAAGACTTGTGAGGCATCAAGGACAACCAAGGTAATCTCCCTTGAAGTGAAAGAGTCACTCCCCTGCATTCGCCAGCACTGCAACTAAGTTGACCGGTCTGTAGATCCTGAGCTCCTCCGAACTCCGCGGGCTCTGCAATCCAGGTGGTAGATTTCCACAGCTCCCGAGGCCTGCTCTACCCTCTCACCAAGTTTGAGGCCAGTAGTCTTCGTGGAGTTTGCAATAACCAAACCCTTGGGCACTGTGTCTCCTTAGCAGTTGCAAAGGTTTGTTGTCATCTTTGCAAGAAGTTCTTTGGGCTCCAAGATGCCTCAACCTCGAACACCTCCAGTGACCAGAATCTTTGGCCACACAGCATCGTGTGCATCTTTTGGTGAGCTGCTTGAAGTCCTCCTGCAACTCCAGTGCCTCCTGCCTGTGGGTACACTTGAGGGTCATATTTGTTTCTTTTGGGCTCGCCTGATTGCTCAGGCCTGCCCTGACTCCCCTGTTCTTGGTGAGTCTCCTGGACCTTGCTGGTCCCAACTTTGTACCTTTTTGCCTTCTTGCGTGTGGTGCATTTGCCAAGGCTTGTTGGTGTTACCGCCCGACACCGACTACCCAGCACTCATCTTCCTTTATAGGACAGCTCATATGCAGCTCCTGGTTGTCCTTAGCTTCGCCTGGTCCCCACAGCTGCAGAGTCAAGGTCATCGACATTAGCCCTGAAGCACCCAACATCAGAGGGCATTCGTCTTCCAAGTCTCCTGCTCACCCCTGAGTGACATAGACTCTGTCCCCTCTGCTTTCAGGTACTTCTCTTCAAGAATCCATGTTTGGATTCCTCCAGAGACTTTATACTCTTCCAGCAGCGGCACTTTCCTGAAGTCCTCCATTGTGTTTAACAGCGGTTTCCAAAGCCAATTCACACCTCTGTGTGTGCTCTCTGTGGGGTCCCTAGCTACTTATCTTGGGTGGTCCTGTGGGTTCCTAGCAATTCTACGTCCTCTCAACATTGTCCTGATTCGAGCCGTGGTTCTTATACCACTTTCTCAGAATATGGTTTGGTCCCACCGCCCTTGGGCACACTGTGTATTAGTGCTGTTTACTTTGAGTTATTTGCTGCAGTATTGTGTGCTTTGTATTTATTTCCATGTAGTAGATACTGTAACGTACTGGATAGTGTGATATAATAAACACATAATTTTATAAATACTTTGTGCTGTTCTCTTTCATTTAATCTATACTATAAGATTGCATTCTGGTAAATCAAGCTGCTTTACGCTCCTTCAGGGCTAAGCCTGAAGGCTGATCTCCACAGCTACCACTGAGAGAGCTTCTAAGGTTTTCTAAGACCTCTTAAATCACCATAAGGGTTGTCTGGACTGGTGCAAGGTGCCCCCTTACATTAGTGGACATCATATACTAGGCCAGCTTCTCACACAGACACGTTTTGTAAGGAAAAAAGATGAAACAGTATTCAGTGCGCAAAACACCATTAGTGCATCTTATGCCTCATTCTGACCTGCAGAATAGGCAGTAATTACTGTAGTAATGAACATCACACCCAGGCTTATTGGTGTTACATTCTGCAGTAATTACCACTCACTTACTTCCAAACATCGAACAAGGACTTTTGTATTCTTACATTTTTAGAGTCATTGACTAGCACGTTTAAAAGGTTCAACCTCATAGAATCAAGAATATTCAGAATGGTTTAAAAACATTGGAATCTCAATGTCCCTTTAACATTATGGCATCATGTGTGCTCCGCAAACTGATCTGGAGGGGTTTGTTTCCGTTCGACTTTATGAATGTTTCTCTTGGCTTCACTTAAAAGACGCCATCCACGAAGGTCGTATATTGAGTGGTGCCAAGTAACCAAATGTAGGACGCTGAAGCAGTGTCCAAGCATAAACACATTTCTTGGTGACGGAGCAGAAAATGCATTCCTCAAATCTTCTCCAGTAAACATTTGCAGCAGTTTGGTGGGTGAGATTTCAGGATGTGGTCTCATGCATGCCACAAGTTTAGTGGGAGCATCCAGATTTTTGTAAACCCCAAAATTACATTATTTTAAGTTTCGTAGCATATCTGAAGGACACATGGCTTTGATAAAGATTTTTTACAAGTGTTGCTGGGTTGCATATTCATGTAAGAATACTTGTTTTGATAACACATCCTCGCTATCATCTCTGGCAGTAAATATTTCTGTATGCTTTCTGCCCAGAGTGCTCTGTTCAGTGACAGAACTGCAGGGGCAGATTGTGGAACTTAGTTGCTCAGTGGCCCAGGTGGGTGCAGAAGGGAGGTTGGTACTTTGGTGGGTGTAAGACCCCGCCCAGGGGCCGCCAAATGTGGGTGAGGTAAGAGGTATGCTTTAAAGAAGACAGGGTTTTGCCTTGTTTTATTTACAGGACTAGCTAAAACACAACATTTCTTACATAAAAAAGAGCACTCTTTTTTAAAATAAAAAAAATGTTTTAATTGATTTTCATGAAGTCTCATACAGCGTACAGAAGTGTCATTGAAGAGTACATCAATATGAAAAACTAACCATCAACCAACTTGTGGCTACAATGTACGTAGAGAAGGGATAGATTCCAATCATAATCATAGTTATACATATCTTACAGTACATGTGATTATACCAATTGTTATTCATACAGAAGTGTCGACAGATGTATCTGGCTGCGTAACAGAACACAGGTAGATCAATAGGGGTTCCCAAATGTCATTTGGTCAGGAGGTCATCGGCAGCTCTTCCATATATAGCACTAAATTCTCTCTACAGTATGTCAAATCTCTGAGCCACTGCTCTGCTGACGGACTCAGTGTGCTATCCCACATCATCGCCACTCGCCTTTTGGCAATAAGCAGTGCAACTCTTGCCAGTCTGCCCTTGACACCTTTCAGGAAAGGAAGTAGGCCCAATAAACACATCTGCGGGGAACATTGCAATTCAACCCTGATGATCTTAGATAATTTAGAAACCACCTCAGTCCAGTATGTCCACACCCGCACACTGGTCCTGGCCAGGTGCCAAAAATATGCACCCGAGGCACCGCACCGTGTACAAGCATCTGTGTCCCTAAGTTCATATTTAAAGAGTTTGTGGGGCATGTAATAAACCTGTTGAAGGTATTTTAAATGTTTCATATGTAAGTTCCTATTAGAAGTGAGGGTGCTAGTCAGTTGGTAGCAGTGTTCCCATTCTTTCTGCATAAGCTGTGGGTCTAGACATTCATTCCATTTGTCCAAGCTCTTATTATGTAAAGAAGTCCTATCCTCTCTAGCAGCTTGGTAAAGTTTGGTAACAAGCTTGTGTCGGGTGGGGCTTATAAGTAGCGTGCGCAATGCCAGTGACGTCGGTGGTTCCTTACGAAACATTGTGTAGTGTCCTTGCACTGCTTTTTTCAGTCTGACGCAAAAAAATGAAAAGTGGCGCCTTATTCTGAATATAGTCAATGTCATCAGTTGTCAATAAAGTGCCATTGGTATAAAGTTCTTGCAATTTGTCAATTCCCACCTCTGCCATTGTCCGCATAGCTCCTGCCTCGAGAGTTACCGATATGTCCTAGTGGTAAGAAAGAGTCAGCAGCTGGGAGTACAACAGCAGCTTTCCGGTCTCTCGGCCTAGAGCCTGCCAGGCTACAATTGTCGAGTTTGTACTGTTAATTGCATCTCGGGGCGCAGTCCTATGCCTGTGCACCAAGATGGAGCTCAATGGGATGGGATGCGTGTCCAAGTGTTCCACCGCTACATGTGAGACATAAGCGTGAGCAGTGAACCAAAAATGTGCTTATAGTGCATGCGAGCACAGATAATACAGGTAAAGATCAGGTACACCGAAGCCCCAGCGCTTAGAATCAAGAGTGAGAGTCCACCAGCCCACCCGAGCCTGCTTGTCACCCCAGATCAGACAGAGGAGCAGTGAGTGCATCGTTTAAAAAAATGTTGGGTGAGAGGGATCGGTATGTGCTTGAAAAGGTACAAAAACTTGGGCAGCACTACCATTTTTATTAGGGCGATACGATCCGCAAGAGAGAGTGGGTGGTGTACCCATCTGTCCACTTCTGCTCCAGCACCGTTGTAGCAGTTTCATAGTTCTCTCTGAGGACTCAATCGGGATCTTGATGAACCCAAATCCCTAAATACTTAACCAAATCAGTTGCCCATACAAGAGGGAATTCTGGTTCATGGGGTGTTGTAAATGAATCTAGGACCCTAGTGTAAATTTTCCCGGTTCATGCCCTTATATAGGTATACTTTATCAAATTCTTATATAGGCATAGAAATCACTACCATATTTGGCCTAAGCCTTCCAGCCCAAATACAGCATGGCTACTTCCACTAAGTTCCGAGAATCTACAACAATTTCTTGCAAAAACCCGCCTTCAGCAGCTACGGACTTCCCCCTGCTTGAATATTGAGTTCTCCAAGAACTCCTGGAGTTTTCAAAGAATGTAGCCTTTGAGTGACGTTATTAAGTCCAATCATGAGTGAAACTCTGCAGTTTCAAAGTATAAATATGCCCATGTTTGCCCAGATAAACACACAGTGGTTTGGAGCAGATCGACTATCTACTTGCCCGACGCCCTGCAGCAGCAAGTGCCGAAGGAAGCCGACCCTCCAGCTGATGCACTGAGAGGCGCTGTCCTTTCTCTTGCCGAGAAATCCAGCTCCAGTGTTTCCGGCTTACCCTTGCGGGTATCTGGGAAATTGAGTCCTGAGGGTGAGATACAAGACCTCCTTCATTCTACAACCAAGGTAAGGAGCTAATTAGACCCTTAGAGAATTCTAGATTAGATTCTTGGCAAGAAATACTAAACTTAAGCTACTCCTCACTTACTTCTTCCCTCGTATTAGACTTAGGTTAGGTACAACGAGGTAGGCGTATTTTAGAAGCACCAGTTGAGTACTTTTAGCCATCATTTTATCACTGTATGTATTTTATACATTTTAGGCAACTTATGGCTTAGAAACCATATCATGCTTTTACAGTACTACTTTATAATACTGTTCGTATTATATGCATTGTACTTTATAACCAGTATTACGATTGTAGCAGTTCATTTCCTATGCTTGAGAAAGAAGACTGTTCAATGAATACTTTTATTGAAAATGCCCGTCTCTCTTTTTCTCTGCACCTCTGGTGAAACGAAGCATGCACGATTGACTGAGTAAAATAGCTATCTATTGTTTCTGCGACTCTAGAGATTTGATTTCTTATTCTTGGGAAACAAAGTTGTCATGTTTATGCGGTAGTCAGAAACTATTCCCTTCTTGTGAATTCAAGAAAGTTTCTAGTGACCTCTGAGCTAGCTGGCACTCACAATTAAGTTTAATATATTCGGTAGAGACCTAGTCGACCTCAGTCCTACGTCTAAACTACAGTATATATTATTCCAATGCGCAGAGCCTATTGGGAATATTGGAACTACACTACATGGCGCCCAACATTTGGTAAGGCGAAATTTTAACACTAGAAACTAGAGTAACTCAGGCATGCTTTTTACACAGACCCCTTTGTCCCATAAAATACTCCTAAAGACGTCTGGAGTGGGTAAAAGGTTAATATCCGCCAAAACTGAGTAGGACGGAAATCCTATGTATTCGTTTTTTGTTTATTCAACGTTGAAGGATACAGTGTTCCAAAATATTGTGCACCTAATCTTTGTTTCCTTGAAACTTGTTCTGCAAACTTTTATTAAACAATGTTGAATAACGGCAACAACAACGCAACCGGTGGAGCTGTAGTAGATGCGAACCAACCGGGTTTAGACGTTACAGGGTTTAATGAAGAAGACGATGATGCCATAATCATCCCGGCAAATATAAGGAAAACCATAACTATAAAACTTATAGATAATGGGGTATCATCGAGAGGTGGTAAAGTTATATTTGTGATAGAGGCACATGAATATCGGCAAACAGAGGTATTCTATTCATGGATTACTTTTGCACAAGCAAATTCAGTAACACAGGAGTTCCACTACTACAAAGCAGAGGAACCTCCAGCGGAATACGTTCCTTTCGAGGACGTGAAATTCCACTAACTTACCAGGAGCATCAGCTCTGGTTTAATGGCGCCCTACAACATCAAAATCACATTACCAGGCTCGGTCCACTAGGTAGACCTGGAGCTACATGGCCGGTACTGGTGAGCTACACACCACATCCTGACATTAACAGAATGACAGGTCCAGAACAGTTAGCTCAGCTGAAACAGTTAATTAAAATAATTAAAATATATTGGTTCAATATGTCATGCGGACTTTAACAGTCCAACCTGCTATAAGGATTCCACAGCACACCCCTCACCAGTGGAACACAAACAAAATTGCACCACAGACTATACAATCAGTCATTGGTAAATTACCCGCAAAGAGGGAACAAATTCCATTCTGGTTAGCTCAAAATATTACTCAGATAGAGGCAGTATTCCCTGATAGTACACCTCATGAGAAACACAGAATTCTGACAATCTGTTTACCAATGGGGATAGCACCACATGTGGAGGACTGTGACACTTGGGGTACAGTCTTTGCTTCAATCTACACGAAAACACATGGTGTACCATCTATGGGGGTAATACCAGACGTTCTGAGGCAGATTCAAAATGAATACGGTCCTGAACCGGCCTTAAATCTAGGTATGAAATTACTGAAAGATTTCAGGTCTCGGCTATATTATTAGCTAACATTAAACGTGAAGCAGCATCCGTGGCAATCCGCCAAAAGTTTAAAGAAACAGATATAGCAGATCAACCATTTGAGCTTGCTAGAATTATTGGTAATCTTATGAAGAACTAGGTAGAGATAGTTTGGGTGGGAAACCGTTAAAACCCCAACTAACTGAAACTCCTTAAAAAGTTTTTATTAAAAATAATCTCACTACTCCTCAGAAGAAGTGGGAAAATAATAAACAGACTCTTCCTAGAGAGAAACGTTCTCAGTCCAGAGGAAGATCTCCCCAAAGGGGGCCCTCTGAAAAAAGGTATAACCTTAGGAATAGGGATAATTTGAAAAAACCTGACAGATATCAAGATAATGATACACGTCCCTCTCGATCTTTTCAGGTTTCCTCGCAGAAATCGGAAAGAAGAGGCCGGTCAGAACACAAGGAAGAACGCGTCAAGTCCAAAAACAAAGAACCCGTTCACCAAAGTAAAAAGCTCAATTTTCCAAAAAGAAGGTAGCGAGTGTAAAAATCAGACATGCCAAGGATCTTGAGGACACAACTCAAGAACAGAGAGTGGGCTCAGAATATGCTAGACAGCGCACCAGAGGTCACCATAGTTCACAGGATCCTGAAGGATCATCTGGAGACAATGGACTTGAATGAATGCATTCAAGTTGAAACTGCAGACACCAGGGTTAGTGTACCCCACAAGTTATATGAAGTAAAACTCCGGATGGAGGGGGACATAACTTTTTTGGGAGAAGCTCTCTAAGGGCTATGACATTCTTCTAGCTGACCGAGACTGGCCACCTGAATTTGTCAGGGAGTGCCCACATGGAGAAGAGATAATTATGCCAGCCTTCTCAAATCACAGTCCAATTCATAAAAAATACACATATGCCAGAAAATGGGGTGTGGCCCAGGCTCCAGCATTATATAAAAACCATGTAGGATGGGTTGTGGATACTCCTCACCATAAAATCCAGTTAAACAATCAGCCTACTGCACAAAGGCAGTATCCAGTTAAGCAAGAACCAAAAAAACAAGTCAGGGAGATTTTAAATCAACTTGAATACCAAGGGGTGTTTGAAACATGCACCTCGTCAATGAACAATCCTTTGTTTCCTGTCTCCAAACCAGACAATTCATATCGTCTAGTATTGGATTACAGACACTTAAACTCTTGTTGCAAAACATTTGCAGTACAAAATGCACCTAGTGCAGCATTGATGAATAACATTGTGCGGAAAAAATATAAAACCACATTAGATATTTTAAATGGGTTTTTCTGTCAAAACATTGCACCTGAGAGCAGGCATCTGACCGCTTTCTCAATTATGGGGACACAACGACAATTTTGCCGTCTCCCCCAAGGATTCAAGAATAGTCCAGGGTTATTTCCAGCCAGGGTAACAGAGTTACTACAAACGTACGATGATGAGGCATTACCCTATGTCGATGACATCTATCTTACAGACGATGATTTGGACGTACAATTGAAAAGAGTGAACACCATAATACTTGGGTTCGCATCTGAAGGGTATAAATTCAATTTTAAGAAATCACGAATTGCCCAACTCAGCGTCCTATTCTTGGGATACGAGTTATCAAGTGAAGGCAAAAGCCTGGCAGCAAACTTCCTAGAGAAGTGTGCACTGCTCCAACCTCCAAAAACGCTGAAAAACTTACAGTCAATTCTAGGTTTCCTGAATTTTGGAAGAACTTATGTTCTGAATTATGCAAAAAGGGTTAAACCTCTCTACGAATTAATCAAACCTGATTTCAAACCAACTAATTGGACTCAAACACACACAGAAATTCGGTGTTCAGTCCAAACAGACATGTTAGCAAAAACACAATTACAAACACGCGAAAACGTGAGCAACCTTGTGATCCGAATCATCCCAGGGAGATGCAACTTCACGTACCTGACCTTTAATGAAGGAGAAACGTTACCAATAGCATACAAATTACATTTGTACACACAAGCTGAAATGAAATTTACTTCTACTGAGAAAATTCTGACAGCGGTTCAAACTGCAGTAGCAAAGGAGAGAGCTTGCGCGCAGCGTAAACGCATAATGACGTTACACCTGTACCTGCCTTAGAGGCAGTGACAAAAGCGAGCATTCCAAATACAAAAGCTTTACATCCAAGATGGATACAATGGGTTAACTCTCTTGCTGCAACAGACGTTGAATACGTGTTTGACCCATGCTTGAAAACACAAGAATTTCTCCAATATGAACACGAATGTCCTGTGCCGACAGAGATTATACTTCTAGAGCATTACGGCTGTATAATATATACAGACGGATCAGCACAGCCCGCAATTGGGGGTAAACAAGCCTATAGTGCTGCGTGCGCGATTGTTAAAGGTCGCTGGCACAAAGGCAAATTTAGACCTATGGTCACAAAAACTCGATCACTCAGAGACTGTACAGCTCAGCGAGCTGAACTACAAGCTTTGAAGATGGCGCTTGAAAATACCGATCGCGAATTCCCCACACTAATAGTGTGCGATTCGTATTTCTGCATTGAATCTTACAACAAAAATTTGCAGAACTGGGTTAAAAACCGGTTCAAAAATTCAAAAGGTGGCACAATTAAGTATAAAACACTTTGGGAACAAGTAGTTATTTTACAGAAAGAACTACAAAAGACTCACGTGATACATACACTGAGTCATCAGCGTGATGGCGTTCACGTTGCAGGGAATTCATTAGCTGATGAAGCCGCGAAGGCAGCTGTGCAAACGGCTTCCGTAGCTACAATCGCTCGCTCGAAAAGGGAAATAGATGGTGAAACGTTACTAGCAGTGTAGTGTAGTTCCTATATTCCCAATACGCTCTGCACATTGGAATAACATAAACAGCAGTTTAGACATAGGACTGAGGTCGACTAGGTCTCTACTGAATATGTTAGACTTAATTAGGTATGCCAGCAAGCTCAGAGGTCACTAGAAACTTTCTCGAATGAACAGGGAGGAGTTAACTTCCCTGATTAGACAAGAAGGGATTCGTTTCTGACAACCGCATAAACATGACAACTTTGCTCCCTCCAGAATAAGGAGTTATCTCCAGAGTCGTGTGAAAACAATAGATAGCTATTTCACTCAGTCAATCATGCATACTTAGTTTCACCAGAGTGCAGAGAAATAGAGAGATGGGCGTTTTCAATAAAAGGTGTTATTTATTGAGCAGTCTTCTTTCTCATGCAAGAGAAATGAATTGCCACACTTGCAATACTTATCATAAAGTAAAGTGCGTACAGTAAAAAGAGTATTATGAAATAATTCTGTAAAAGCATTGATATGGTTTCTGAGCCATATGATACTTAAAACATATAAAATATATAGCAATACATACAAAGATAATAGTTTGACTAAACGTACTCAACTGGTGCCTCTAAATTACGCCTACCCCAGTGTACCTAACCTAAGCCTAGTACGTGGGAAGGAGTAAGGGAGTTGCAGTTTAAGTTAGGTTAGTTTTGCCAAGAGTCTGAATCAAGAATTCTCTAAGGGTCTAATCAGCTCCGTACCTTGGTTTTAGAATGAAGGAGGTCTTGTATCTCGTTCTCAGGACTTATCTCCCAGTAACCCGCATGGGTGACTGGAAACACTGGAGCTGGATTTTCTCGGCAGGAGAAAAGACAGCATCTTTCTCAGTGCATCAAATGGGAAGGACGGCTTCCATCGGCACTCGCATCAGCTGGGCTTTGGGTAAGTTGATAGCCGCTCTGCTCCAAACCACTGTGTCTTGCTTAAGGTAAATGCTGGTATATTTATACCTGGAAGGTGCCGAGTTTGACGTAAGGTTGGACATAAGACATCACTAAGAACTGTCACTAAGAACTGGCAGTTCTTTCAGGACTCGCAGGAGTTTTAGGACAAATCAAAACAAAAGCAGGGGGAATTCCCGGGTTTCTGAAGGTTTGGTTTATTTAAAGAACGCGTTGTACTTTCTAGGAGTCTAAGGAAGTAGCCTTGCCGTATTTGGACTGCATTGGCTATGACTAAATATGGATATGATTCTTATGCTTTTATAAGGATATGATTTGTTATAACTACATAAGGGCATAAATCGGGAATATTTAATTAGGGTCCTAGATACGTTTACAACAGCAGTAAAAGCCTCTATGGAAGGCAATCATGCAGCGTTACCTCTAAACTATCCACTGGGCAATACATACATAATTGATGCAAACTCCGTTCCTTTTGCTCGAATCCCTGGAGTGGAGGACAGAGTAATTCCAAACAGGAACCAGAGAGCTGCTTTGGTACACGAAGAACATATGGGAGAGGGTCTGAGACACCACGGGATCTTAGAATCTCTAATAGAATTAGAAGAGATGTACTGGTGGCCAGGAATGAGCGTCCAAGTTTACGAATTTGGAATAAACTGTGATACCTGTTACAGATATCATAGCTTTAACAACCACCAGATACCTGACTACAGTGTAGCCAGCCCAGTACAGATACCTTTGTTAGACAGCATTACACTATCTACACGCAGACGTCACGATGAACAGATGCGATCCCACAACTACTAGGACAAGATTTGGATATGGCCCCAGCGCTCAACTGACGCAAGAACTGTTATAAAGGATTTGCGAGTCTTTATTGGCACATACGCAATCGGCACGCTACATTCTGACCAGGGTCCTGCGTTTAGCTCTCGAGCTTACAAAGAGGCCATGGCTAGCTTGGGCGTTGCATTGCGGTATTCTAGTCCCTTCCATCCTGAGGGTAATGCGGTAGTGGAAAGAAAAAACCGTGACATAAAGCAATCCATAACAGCTAAGGTTCGGGTGATGGATGGGTCAAACATCTAATAAGTGTCCAACGTAGTCTTAGTAATCTGCCAAGAAATTCACTGGGTGGAATCACTCCATACGAAATACTATTTGGTACTAGAATGGCTGCCTATGCGCCAAAGATCTGTTTTTAAGCTGCTCTGCCATGCCCATAGGGCCCTCTATAAAACTGGCCCCATCATCCTTCAGGGAAAGATTGAACTCTATGTCCCCACTAGGAACTTACTCTCCCTGCAGTCCGCCTTAGCAAGAACTAAGCGCATATACAAAGCTAGGACTGGTGGACGCTAATTTTCCTATCTGGCTGCAAAGAAATGGAATGAGCTCCCCTTGACCTAAGGCATACCACCAATTACCTCCTGTTCTGAAAGAAATTAAAAACTCACCTATTCCCTAAATGTTAATGTTCATCACATTTAAGTTCGCAGTAGTCTCAGTACTGGTATAAGCGCCTTGATATCCCTCGGGATGAGTGTTGCGCTCTACAAATACCACAAATAAATAAATAACAAATGTTAATCGAAGACCTCGATTGTCAAACTTCAGTGGTGGAACAAAAACCCTTTGATGTCAAAGATCGTTTGGCTGTTTTACAGGACTTAAATGAAACAAGAAGAAGTCTGAGTAACACAATACAGAAACCACTAGCCACTGGAGAAAAACCACCTGTCCTAGCAAGACCTGTCTGGATTCCAAAGATTGGGGATCTAGTCAGGGAAAAGATAGCGGTGAAGAAGAAATTTGGGCCTTCTTACAGAAAAGCAGTACCTGTTTTGGCAATCCAAGGAACAAGATCAGTAGTACTACCGCCCTTGCTGGTAAAAGGGAGAACAGAGTTGTATCGATCGACCTGGTCAAACCACAACATGTGGCCAATAATAAGTAGTAGGCCAAGTGGACTCCCAAGATGTAGCAGAAGACCAAATCTTGCTACTATCCAAGAGGTTCAAACTGAAAGACGTATCACCTTTGATAAACCTGCAATAACAAAAAAAGGACAATGTAACAAAGCCATGGAACTCGTGCCTCTTGAGACCCAAATAACAGTTCGTCAAGAAACAGCTGTCTACAACGATGTAGCCTCTGACTATACCAATATGACAAAGGAAGAAGCAACTCCAATTGACAGAACTGCCTCTGGCTATTTTATCAACTTTGATACCTTCTCTGAGGATCCCAGGGATCCTGAAGATAAGCCAGTAAATAAAACTCTCAAAGAAAAAATATGAACTCTTTCATCACCGTGGATTGAATTTTGGATTGGTTTAGGTGTATTTTTCCTCCTGCTCTGGCTGATTTCAGTTTTAAGCTTGGGACAAACGATAGATGGAAAATACAGTACAATGGACACAGCAAGTCAGAAAATCAACTTGGTCCTAAAGCCTCACAAATCATCCCATTGTGAAAGAAGAGACCTGTCATCAGTGAACATCACAGCCGTTCCTATACCTGGTGGTATAGCATGGGATAGAACTGATTATGACAGCTATGGCCCGGTAGAAATGCTGAAGATTCCACACCAGTTCAAGGTTTCTTTAAGTGACTTTGTATCACCCAGCACATTTTCTGATGATTGGGACTTTGAGACTATTAATAATATGATGTCAGATTTAGAAATGTCTGCAAAATTTACTGAACATGACTATTTAGAAGGGTCATCAGATTATGAACAAATGTATTGTTTTAATCATTATGGTCACCATTATTTGCATAAATCTGCAAGCCCTAGGAATGTTTTTACATATAATCAATGGGAACATTGTCCATCTCCACCAAAAAGCAGCTCAAAAACATTTCATGAAAGGTTTTCGTACTTCTCAGGGTTTAATGTTACAAATCCAGAAACATTTTATTTCAAAAATGTAAATAAGACAGGAATGAAAACAATGTTGACCAATACTAAACAAATTTATTTTGCAAACTTTTATGCTCAGCTGTCTACATTAGGTTTCGACTTTTGGAAAGAAAACATTGAGACAAAAACTGCTTGGGGCACGAAAGACTGGCAGGTACAAGGTTTAGAAGACTTGTTCAGAGCCTGCATTATACCAGAACAAATAATGTTTTTAAATAACACTGTTCAACAGACTTCTTGTCTTGGCCTTGCTAAGATAAAAGATTTGAATAAACTCTCTATACCTAAACCCACTTCTGAGAGTAATGATACTAAAGAAAAGGAGGTAGACGTACCATATATTTTAACACAAAACAGAACTAATCCTGATTGGAAAAAATGGTTAATCTGGCCCACAGACACCAATAACTGTCATGATAGATTCCTGAACAAAACACAGGGGTTAAAGCTGAACAGGCCAGATCCAAGATACTCCCAGAGACAACATTCAGGGATAGTAACAACATACAGTGTAGGAAAACTATACCTTGAGTGGCTAAAGACCTCCACACTTCTGGAAATCAAACAACACTTATCTTTACTTAAAGAAGGCAATGATTTGCGAGATTTCTTAATGGGGCCTCGCAAACCACGGCAAAAACGTTTCATATACGCCGGTATACATGCTGCGTACAATGAAGCTCGGAAAATAAAGCAAATGGAAACTGCAGAAAGAGTATGAGAAATTGATCGTATTAAATTAGAGAAAGCTCTATCTGTAGTGGATAATGGGTTAACGACTCTGTCCTCCTGAATATGTTCTTTGGACAGCATTGTATCCTCTGCAATTGACATAATGGAACAAGACTTGCTAATGTTACAACATGGCCAGTCTCAATTACGTTCTAAAATGCAGTTGGGCTGGATGTTGCAAAATCTTTGTTCGGGCTACGTGACATGGCGTCGAAGCAACACAACGTCATTGTTTACTGTATTTAACTTTACAGATAAACAAATCTCTTTGGCACAAAGAGGAGCAGACTATACAGTGCTGAGCATTGAAAAACTGGAAAGATTACCATTGACAGTTTCTGAGAAGCCTGTCATTGAATGGATAATTCATGGCACCATCATGATACCAGTGACGATTTTCCAATTTCAGTATTGTCTACAGCATATACCAGCAGGCCTGTATGAAAGGTTGGGTAAAGAATACATTAAGTCAACATGGACTTTACCTTACACACACAAAGGTTGGAACAAGGGGAAAGAGGTATTCCTTAGTGGTAAACATTGTAAAAACTCACTAAGTGGTACACTTTTGTGCAAAGGTATTAATTTACACGGAGCCTGCAATGGTTCTGCAAATAACCTCTCTTGCCACCTGCATGGTACACCCTCCACAGTGATAGAACCCATTTTCAGGCAGCTATCCAATGGCAGTTACGTTATGTTGAATGATCACAGCTGCTGTGGCATGTTGCAAGGAAAACTTTATCTCGTTAGTGTGTCGTCCATGATCACTTGTTGTATGCAAGTAATGTATCCAACGCACAAGACAGATAGTGGGACGGTATTATGGCTTCACTGAATATCTCTTCTATACGAATTGATACTTTAAGCAGACTAAAAGCCATTCTTTTGCAAAAATCTGTGCCACTGACCTCATCTAAAGAAACGTATGATCTGCAAGTTGCGAGGACATCTGCAGAGATACATGCATTATTATTAAAAAAACTGCCCAGTACATTTCGCAGAAATGTTAAGTCAAATCTTAAACATGTCTGATACCAGTGGCATCGCACATGTATTTAAGACAATTTATTTCGGGGCTGTTAACACCATTTGAAGCAGTCTTCCTTTTTTCCAAATTTCGTGCACTCTGTGTTTGGCGGTCTGCCTCTCATCTTGAAACTCATAGCAGGAATTCTATTTTTTATTCCTTCTGCTCCGATATGGCAAGTCAGGTAACAAACGATACCCAGACTACCAAGGAAGGGACCCTCCTTGCCATGAGGTATCGTGAGAGAATTACACAGATTCTTGGCTTGGCTCGTTTAAGAGATCTGCACACCAAGTGGTTTCTTTCGTTCAGACCAATCTGGCAAGATTGCATCTTACCTGTTCTACGATGCCTGCTTTGCGGAGAGGAATGCGTGTTGCACATCTGTCTTACACTTCCATTAGTCCTACCATCGGATGTCGACGCCTTGCTAGGTCCGTAACGACTCATGCATCGTGTTGTCCCCAACGGCTACCAATCCTGATGACGGCATTCATTGAGGTCTCACCAGTAAGTCTAACTGAGGGTGAGATACAAGGAACAACAGGCACACAGGTACCATCTGATATGAACACTGCCAATGTGGCACCTGACGCTGGCGGCAATGCTTCCCATCTGTGCACATTTGATCTGCTTGATCAAGTAGTTCCACTTTCACCTACTGTGGTAGACAATTTCTTTGCCAGCCTAGATGATCTGATGTTTTCTCCTGACACCGAGAATAACTTTTGATTCATGCACACAGCGTTCCTGAACTCTGAAATTCGGCCTTCATTTTTCAAAACAAAGACTTCTAACTTTGGAACTCTATTTTTTCATAACCAATTGAATTTTTCTCTCCAAAACATTTAACTTTTTTGGCACAGACTAATCTGCTTAAAGTAGAACTATTCTTAGAGAACAAAAAATTATTTTATGAACACTTCCTCGAGAAAATATTTGGCCTTGCCTTCATATAACCATTGACATGATATGTTATGGAATGTTATTTAATGGTCTCGACCTTTCTTTCTGTATTTAAGAGCCATTTTCATAAATGTAATTTTATGATTCATTCAGTTTTCATATTCAGATACCATACTCTATGCTTAGAATGACATCACTTCCTTAAAATGCGTACTGTAGAAATGCTCAATATTTTTTTCTTATGTACAACCATTTCAAGTGCATTTTATGTATTTTGAGGTGGGATTGTAAACACTAGCTTTAGGTATGTTCAATGCTTATTAGGTTAGCTTTATTGAAGATCGTGGTGTGGGTGTTCTAAATTAATCTAGGACCCTAGTGTAAATTTTCCCGATTCATGCCCTTATATAGGTATACTTTATCATATCCTTATATAAGCATAGAAATCACTACCATATTTGGCCTAAGCCTTGCAGCCCAAATACGGCATGGCTACTTCCACTAAGTTCCGAGAATCAAAAACTATTTCTTGGAAAAACCCGCCTTCAGCAGCTAGGGACTTCCCCCTGCTTGAATATTGAGTTCTCCAAGATCTCCTTGATTTTTCAAAGAATTTAGCCTTTGAATGACGTTATTAAGTCCAATCATGCGTCAAACTCAGCACCTTCAAAGTATAAATATGCCCAGGTTTGCCCAGATAAACACACAGTGGTTTGGAGCAGATCGACTATCTACTTGCCCGACGCCCTGCAGCAGCATGTGCCGAAGGAAGCCGACCCTCCAGCTGACGCACTGAGAGACGCTGTCCTTTCTCTTGCCGAGAAATCCAGCTCCAGTGTTTCCGGCTTACCCTTGCAGGTATCTGGGAAATTGAGTCCTGAGAGAGAGATACAAGACTTCCTTCATTCTACAACCAAGGCATGAGGCTGATTAGACCCTTAGAGAATTCTTGATTAGATTCTTGGCAAGAAATACTAAACTTAAGCTACTCCTCACTTACTTCTTTCCTCGTACTAGAGTACATTTAGCCATCATTTTATCACTGTATGTATTTTATACATTTTAGGCTACTTATGGCTTAGAAACCATATCATGCTTTCACAGTACTACTTTATAATACTGTTCGTATTATATGCATTGTACTTTATAACCAGTATTACGATTGTATCAGTTCATTTCCTATGCTTGAGATAAATACTTTTATTGAAAACGCCCGTCTTTCTATTTCTCTGCACCTCTGGTGAAACGAAGCATGCACGATTGACTGAGTAAAATAGCTATCTATTGTTTCCGCGACTCTAGAGATTTGATTTCTTATTCTTGGGAAACAAAGTTGTCATGTTTATGCGGTTGTCAGAAACTAATCCCTTCTTGTGAATTCGAGAAAGTTTCTAGCGACCTCTGAGCTAGCTGGCACTCACAATTAAGTTTAATATATTCGGTAGAGACCCAGTCGACCTCAGTCCTACGTCTAAACTACAGTATATATCATTCCAATGCGCAGAGCCTATTGGGAATATAGGAACTACACTACAGGGGAGGTGTACACGTAGTTAGTGGCATCACCACAGATTTAGTCCAATTAATATGTAACCAAGAAAACCGAGCAAACGGAATATATTCCAGCAGAACCGGTGTCAGGTGATTGTGGGGTTCCTGTATGAAAAGCAACATATCATCCGCATATACGGTCCACAGCTCTCAGCCAGGGCAATCCGCAGCTCTCCACAATGCAGTGCCTATGGATTGGGCTGTAATCAGGGCAGGATGGCGAGGAAAATGGGCAGATGATGAGCTCGGCCGGCGGAGCTGCTCTACAGAGCAGCCATCTAGCCGTGCGCCCTCTAGCGCCCCTCAAAAACAGAGCACTCGTTTGTTCCCGTCACCGAATGAAGAATGTAATTTGATTTAGGATTTGTTTTTGTGGAACGTAGAGTTTTAATTCCCATTTTTTTCTTCTGAGTCAATCAATGAATCAAGAACCCTGTTCCAACAAAATCAAGCTGCCAGGGACCTTGCATGCCAGTGGTTTTAATGCTCCTGGGGATGGATTGCCATCCTTCACAATGACCAGTTTCAATTGCACACTTCCCTGCTGCTGAATTCTTCTCATGCCACCTGCTACACTATAATTGAGCTCTGAAGGTGAGTGAGCATGTGTGTGCTGCCTGTGAAAAAGGTGGAAGTGGTGACCGGAGTAGTGTGCCAGCTTTCATTTCTGACCTATTTTGTGTTAGCTATCACACCTACTTCAAGTTGAAACACTCTTCGAAGATGTGCAACAGTTTTTTTTTCTGAAGGTAACACAGCAATGGATTAAACTATAATGGCTCTGTCTGACCATTCAAATACTGAAAGTCATGCAGTTGTGTTGTGCCCTTACACAGGTTGACACAAGTAGCCAGATAGAGTTTATTAGACTTCTTTATTGGTTCCAGGTAACATCAATCCGTATTCATGTTGCGAGCCATATCTCCAGCCCCACCAGTAGCAGCCTCCCTGCTGCTCAGGCCATCTCCAAATGTCACCACTCATTCAAACCGGTACCCGGGCATTCCATTCATCACAGTCACACCAACATTCCATTACCATCTCTCACTCTGGCTGAGCAGCTAGGAGACAGCTAGGCTGGATTACATACAATGACACTTAAGATGATATAACATTATCCCCTTCCTTTTAAAAGAAAAATGAAAGCGTGGGAAAACTTGGGAATAACTATAAATATGAAAATATACAAAAGAAGAAAAAGTTCTAACTCAGGGAAGCAGAGCTAAATACCACTTCACAAGAGTAGGAACACAGCGCAATCTGAAGGAAGGATTTTTTTTTACAAGTAAGATAAAATCAAAAGCTAGCAATTTTCCCTTCCTTCCCCAAAACAAATTAAAATGTAGAGAAGGTTGAACCATGCCCCAGGACAAACACCCAAGGCCAAAAACAGACCACAAAAACGAAACCAACACGAAAAATACACGTGTACCACAAGGTGAACAACAGAGAGGGTACACACAGTGAGGCGCAGGGTGACTTACACACAACAACACCTGAAGCGCAGGGCGACTTACACAGAACAACACATGAGGCGCAGGGTTGACTTACAAACAAGACTCAAAACATGAGGCGCAGAGCGACCTACACATAACATGGCAATAAGTGCAGCGTAACACGACTTACAAACACATTGAGACCCAATGAGCAGACCAAACGTGCAGCGCAGGACGACATACATACGAAGTGAAAATGAGGCTAACACCCATAAACACACACTCTATGTAGGGATGTACCCTTGTACAGCACAACATGTAACTGGGGCAAAACCCATGACCCAACCCTGTGTAAGGGTTACCATCATAAACACATGTATATGGGAACCTACCCACAAGCCTACCCCCATGTAAAGGTCACTAAATGTAAGACGTAGAAATGGGACTGGTATCCAAACCCATCCCTCATGTAAAGGAGCACGATAAACTCATCCCTAATGTAGTAAGGGAACACAATGTGACTACCACCCACTAAAACACATGATAAACCCATCTGGGGTGAACCATAAACTGTGACATCACCAAATACATACATTTCTTTCATAAGTCATGCAAAAACTACTCCAAATGTCGTACATCTTTAACTATATACCAAGCCAGTGACCGATCTCTCGCCCGAGTACTACTTAGCCAGAAACACCCTTGCGTAAGGGAAACTTTGAAAGTAACTGTAGAAAGCCATGTTGCGTAAAAGATGACTACCTGTAACAGCATTATGATTAAAGTAGGACAGGCAAAGACATTTTCACTGACCTAAGTTAATAACAAAACTGTTACCACTATTTGATGAAGAAAAACCCCTAGTGAACAATGTCCCACAGATATGCTGAATACCCACTTTGTAGCAAGGTAAGAGGATGTCCATTAACTGCAATACGTCCACAATTAAGGCAGTCACACCGAGAACAAGAGAAAATCCCTTTTGAATTAGACTCATTTGAAGTTACTTGCACTCACATGTCCATCTCTGACATCGATAAGTCCAGTTCACCAATATACGATTGCTGCTTGCTCCCACACTTGCATCATGCTCTGATTGCTCACGAGATATTTTCTTTAAAAAAAACATGCTTAACCAAAAGATGATGGCCGCATTATGATAGAAAACACGATTAATTTACGTGTACACCACACGTGGCAAAAGCAATCAGGAACCACGATCCAAAACAGTGTATATGCATCATACAATCCCAATTTGGCTGCACGTACATGACGCTGAGCCAGATAGCTTACGCCGCGTATTTGAATGCAGGCATCCAGAAGCAGGAATACACTGCGAACAGCCTGGACCATCAGAGGGGCTCCATGGTAACATCGCAGGACCATCAGATGCAGGTAAGACTGCGCACACTATGGAGAGCTTGTGCCACGATTTTTAAAACGCAGCACAGCAGGTAACTAACGCCCATTGTCATGAAGTCTCAGCTGCCATACCAAATAATAGACAAAAGTTGTCTCACCTCTCTTGGCCCCCATGCGCTGCCAAAACGAAGTGCCACCACAGCAAAAGGGGGAGTGCCTGACAACGGTCCCCTTACACGAATTTGAACCCCAGAGGTGCACAGATCCTCATAAATCAGATTTCCCATAGGAGCGCTGAGAAAGGCTTGCACTCAACAATTTGAAGTCAAACAGTCAAATGTTAATACTTAGGCAATGGTAATAACCACTCCGGCCTCTGGCACACCCTCTTGACCACTCCAAAAAAACAGACTTCTAAACTGGCATGGCATACCAAGTAGTTTCTCCTCCAGTAAGTAAGTAAGTAATGTTTATTTTGTACATGATTAATTAAAATCTTTACAAAAATATAAAACACAAATAGGGGCATTAAAAACAATTAATAATTAAACTTAAAAGGTACGAGATTTACTGGGATCAGTTCAAGGTTATCCTCAGGGCCTAATAAAGTTCTTCAAACGCTATTAAGATTTTTTCTTATTAAGTCAAAGAACTTCACAACCTGGCAATCCAGTTTGATTTTACTGGTGGTAAAGCAAAGTTTGACTGCCTGCCTGCAGGTCCGAACAGCATGTGATTTAAAGGATGGTAGCAAAAGGTTATACCTCAAATCCCTTAGTCTAGGGCATATACAAATCAGATGAACAATGTCCTCCTTACTGGAATTACACAGGCAACACTGTTGCGAAGAGTGTTTTCTCTCCCAGGAGGGCAGGTGTGGCAGTATCGGGATTACACCAAGGCGTAATTTTAGAAACTTTTCTTTGACTTTTATTTTCATCCCGGTATTGAGGTATGCTTGTGGCTGTATTTTAGCATAGTCACCCAGGGTTGTCCATCCATGCGCTCTGTTTGCTAAGTCCTTCTTGTCTTCAATCGCTGAGATAGTACGTACTGATTTTTGGGCACATTTTTTGAAGGACTGGAGATCTATAGACGTTTCCCAGATGTCAGACAAACCTAGAACTTCAATTGATGCAAATAAGTAGTTTCTAGGCAACGAATTACGATGCCGGAGTAAGTTTCTCCTCCAAAGAATCACTCATATGTAGTTCCTGTGAAAACACTACAATGAAATTGTGTGAAGAACCTGTTGAGCCACACCATTTTTGTGTGGCCCCTAGTACGTACTCACATTGGATCTGCATCCAATATGCCTCAAATGACAGTTAGGCACCAAGAATTCTCCATCTGTGCAACCACTGCACGCAGTTTGCAGTGACTTCTTGATCCAGGGCAGTCCCATTGTATATGAAACAGCACAACAGAAGTATCCATAAAGTTGACTAAAATGAACTTATGGTGTCAAATTAATCAAGACAATAAACTCTTTGTAAACCTCAAAAAGACGATATGGCTGGATCATCCACTTGTGGCAGTGGTTTACCTTACACCACCATCTCACTAATCCTATTGTAAGTCCAATGGAGCATGTCCAGGCTGGGCAATGGTGATTGGGACCGTCCGTTGACAAGGACACTGGTGGGGCTGGCTAGCCTGTAGTAGCTCCAAACTTGCTTCTTGTAGTTGCTGTAATTTCTTGTAGTTTCTCTTGGTTTCTGTAGTTACTCTTGTTTCTTGTCCAGTTGTAGACAGCTTTAAAATCCTTAATTAACGCTTGAGTCCAGGTCCGGACATCACCAAAATATGTTGTGCCCTCACACAGGTTGACACAAGTAGCCAGGTAGAGTTTAGTAGACTTCTTTATTGGTTCTAGGTAACTACAATCCTTATTCATATTGCCAGTCATATCTCCAGCCCCACCAGGAGCAGCCTCCATGCTGCTCAGCCCATCTCCAACTGTCACCACTCATCCACAAATTCATCCAGGCATTCCATTCATCACAGTCACACCAGCATGTCCCTACCATCTCTCACTCTGGCTCAGCAGCTAGGAGACATCTAGGCTGGATTACATACAATGACACTTAGGAGGATATAACAAGTTGCTTCTGGTGGACACCTCACTCCTTATTTTTGTCTTGGGCAGACTCTCTGGGTCCATACGAGTTGTCAGTAAAGAAAGGTATAAAACTTAGCTTGGGTGTCCTGTGTGACGGTAAATCACCTTTATTCCGCAAGTAAACTCAGTTACAAAAGTCAGATTCCACCACCTGTGTATGCTTCACAATATATTCTCCTTCTGCCTGTAAAGGGCTCAGTCCACACTGTCCCAAAACATTCTAAAATCCTCACCACGGTCCATAAATCTCTTCCAGTCACTCCCCAAGCTTCCTAACCAAAGTCTTCCAGCCTAACATCTGAGACTGACTACCTAGAAGCTCCTGGAAATTTGGCCAAAAACTGGCGGTCCATTGCTCCAAGTTCAGGGAACCACAATGTAGAAAGTTTTTCCCTCTTGAGATTGGAAGATAATTTCTTAATGTTCTAAAGAGCTCTGAAGACTTATCTTGTTCAATCAGTCTATGGCGTTGATTCTTTTATCTAGACTGAATCTTATCCACTTAATCGAAGACACACCCACAGGTTAAACCCCTCTAATTGTCAGTCTTATGCCCAATGATAACCTTTAGGATACCCCTTTGAAGGGTTTGAACATTTTCTTGTTTTTTTAGGGTTTAATGGAAACAATCCTTCTCTTCACCTCCACTAGTCTATTCACTCGAAATTTTGTAATGCTTTGATTTTTTTCTTGTTCCCCTATAGTCAACACAATGTCGTATGCCCATATAATCCAATAGTGATGTTCTCTTTGAAATAAATCTACCTGCAAGTTGTGTGAGGGGCATTTGACGAGATGCTGCAGCTATGAATGGAAAGGAAGTGTGTATGTGGTGACGGAATCAGAAAAAATGAGATATAGTACAGGTGAACAGCATTGCTCTGCTGGTGAACGAAGGAGAAAAAACATTACCTCAGTGTGTGAATGTACTTGTGAATGTTCGCTTTGTCTGTATATTTT
This sequence comes from Lissotriton vulgaris, assembly GCF_964263255.1. Taxonomy (NCBI): domain Eukaryota; kingdom Metazoa; phylum Chordata; class Amphibia; order Caudata; family Salamandridae; genus Lissotriton; species Lissotriton vulgaris. Next base: position 39,370 of record NW_028248427.1, on the reverse strand, counting down.
AGACTCAGAAGCTATCTGCAAATGATGGTAGATGAAACTCTGGTCTAAGTATTAGGAGAAAAGCTAGAATTCAAGGAGGCCCTCGTAATTTCTATAGTATTTACAAAAGGAAGGATACATGCTGAATCAAACTTTGGATGAGCTCAATCGAGACAAGGGTGTCAAAATCAAAGAAAATCTTGTCAATGCAAATGCAGTACTGTCTGGGCTCAGAAAAATAAGATTTTTCAGTTGTCAGCTTTCGACACCAGGTTTTTTAGAGGGCTTGCTGGAAAGATGGTCGCCGTGGTAAAACAAATTGGGTGGTCTTATGAGTATCGATGGGCATATCAGGATTCTTCAGGACTGTTCTTGGTGGTGGAAATACCACAATCCACCACCTCAATTGTGCAATTTCTGCCCGAAAGGCCTCTACCAGAGTGGGTTCTACCATGAGCGACAAAACGACTTCGTAATGAAACCCACCCAGCTGAAATGACAGGAAACTCTAAATGCTGTAGAATTTTCACTTTTCATTTCAATTCTAAATCAGTCTGTTAAGTACGCGATTTGATGTCATTTAATGTTCCTGTTTGAGAGATATGAGGGACACTTCATAGCACTTGGCAAAAGGGGATTTCAGAGAGGTTAAGGCAGTGCATTACGTTTTCTGACAAGCCGCACTGTGATCATGTATTGTGCATTCCATCCTTGGTACAACATTGGCCTATCCTTTGAATATGGGGCATTCAAGATAACATTTTGGTATTCCTATGGCAATAGTGGCCTATTTCATATAGATGGGGCATTGCCTTGACATTCTGTCTATCCCTGGCACAATATTGGGCCCATCCTTGGACATTCTTGTTTTTTTACTGGCTATCTCTGGCATAATAGACAAATTACCTGCCAAAGCGTGGACATTATTGGAAGCATACAGACTAACCATTTCAAAATACTAGTCTATACCCAGCATATTATGGAAATGTTTTGGTGATATTTTGCTATTACTGGCATAAAAGTACTGGCATACTATAGCTGCTCGTTTCAACATCATGTAGTGATTTTAAGAAAATTATTATTAAACTTGTGCTTTAAATACATTTGTTGGGATGTAAAAGTCCTCTCCATGGTTTTTTTTTTTTTGTAAACTTTATTTTTCGGCATTTTCAAAATGTGAAAAGACATAGACATATCATACATTCATTCATTGCATCTGATACATCGTTTACAGCTATCGGTAAGTCCACATGGGCCATGGTTACGCACAAAAGCACAAAGGCACTAGAACACTTAGGAGTCCATTCTTTAGGCACATCCGTACACAGCAATACAGCAAAATAGCAATACTTAGATGGGGCAGCTAACATGGCTTTCACTGTGTTGGCATCAGCACTCTCCTTCAGGGCATCTCTAATACAATCATACCTCATGTATGCATCCACAACACATTATATTACTGTTCCATAATACCCCTCAGCCTTGGTCCTCAGGGGTCTGTCCCTCCGTCGACGTCCCTTCCTTTTGTAGCAAGTAAGTCTGTAGTGGTCCCCAAATGTCCTTAGGCCTGGACACAATAGGTTGAGTTTCTGCATAAATCTTACCCTGACCCTGACAATATACCAAATCTTGTAACCATTCTTTAAACTTTGGGGCCCTTCCCCTCCCCCATCTACAGGCAATGCGCCGCTTGGCTAATAACAAAGCAACATCTAGGAATTTTCTATAAGTCCTGGGTATCTGTGCAGTGTATCCCAATAACATTAACAAAGGGTCCTTGGCAAGGGCACTGTCTAACATTAATTCTAGTGCATTGTGGACCTGTGTCCAATAGGTCTCCACTTGGGGACATTCCCATGATAAGTGGAGGAACCCCGCTCCAGGTCTCTTGCATCTCTCGCAACAGTCATTATCGGCCAAGTTGAACCTATATTTGCGCGCAGGGGTATAGTACATCCTATGCAGGAATTTATAGTGGATAATTTTAAAGCAGCAGCTAGATGTGATGTTTCCCGTAAGATCGCAACAATAGTTCCACTGACCATCGGTCATCTCTCTCCCTAGATCCTCACTCCAGTGCCCTCTGGAAGATCCCACTATCTCCGGCGTGTGAATCCATAAGCTACTATAAATGTGCGACACTAAGTGTGCTCCATCAGCACTATTCAACGCAGTTTTTAGCGGCCGCACACTCTTTGGTTCTTTTGGGTAGTCGGTGAGCAGCGTCTTCATACCCTCCCGTAATCTGATGTAATAGAAAATCTCTAAGGGAGTGGGTTTGGTATTTCCAAACAACAAGTCATGTGACCGAAATTCACCATTTATAAAGAGATATCCCCATGTAGTTATGTGTAGTCGTCGGCACATATTTCGAAAACCAGATTCTTGCAACAGACCTATTCTGGGATGATAGGAAAGGGGCATACGTGGTGCATATAAGAATGTGACCCCCAGGTTACGTGTAATTCTCTGCCAGGCATCTATGATAGCTGTCACTGTGGTTGATGGAACATCCAGTGCACTAATAGGAGCGTAAACGACCCCATTCAAAGGCAAGGGTGTAGCTATCCAATCTTCTGCAGCTATTTGAGGCATAAAAGGGGTGGGGTTTACCCAATGGTATAAATAGTGGGCCTGCGCGCTAAGGTAATAGGCCGCAAAATCGGGGATGTCGAATCCACCATTGTTATAAGGTTGTGTCATAACAGCCCATTTCAACCGCGGTTGCCGTCCTCCCCAGACCAATCTGATCAATTCCGTCCGTAGCGTTTTAAAGAAATAGGCCCCCGGGTGATACGGGATGCTGAAGAAGTAATCTAGGAAATGAGGCAGAATAACCATCTTGATAAGGGTCACTCTACCAGCCATTGACAATGGATGGGCAATCCACCTCGTTACACTATCGTGTAATTTCGTGATTGCTGTGCCATAATTTAGTCTCAGTGTTTCCTCCCTGTCTCTGGATATTTGTATCCCTAGATATTTCAGGTCGGTGTTACACCATTCCAGTGGGTAGTCTAAAGGAAAGTCGAGAACCGCAGAGGTTAGAGGGTAGAGTTGTGACTTTCCCCAATTTATTGTCACTCCTGACAGGCCACCAAAAGCCACAAATTATCGCAATAATGCGTTCATTTTAGTCTGGGGGTCAGTGACATATAGCGTCACATCATCAGCATAGAGTGACACCGATATCTGGCGCTGCAGACACCTGAATGCACTATCATGGTGCAATTGCCGTATTCGACAAGCCAGCGGTTCTATCGCTATCGCAAAGAGTAGTGGGGATAAGGGGCATCCCTGCCTCGTACCTCTTGTTATTACGATTGGGTCTGACAGTTGTCCATTTATTAGAATTTTGGCCGTGTGCTCAGTGTATAATAGCCTCACTCACGCTAGGAAAACAGGTGGAAACCCCATATTATGCAGTACCGTAAATAGGTATCTCCATTCCACGGAGTCAAACGCCTTAGACGTGTCTAAAAATACCGCCGCAGTGGAAAATGAGGGGCCACCATCTGTATGAGCGAAAAGAGCGTGCGTAAGTTGTGTGAAGTCGTTCTGGTCGGAACAAAACCCGACTGGTCAGGGAGTATGATACTCATCATGAGTAGGGAGAGCCTTGTGGCAAGGACTTTGGCCAGTATTTTCGCATCACAATTGATCAGCGACTGCGGCCTATAGGAGTCGCAGAACCTAGAGTCTTTACCCGGCTTTAGTAGGGACGTAATTACCTCTTCGTGCATTGATCTGGGCAATAACTCACTTTCTAAGGCATCCTCAAATACTTCCTTGAGAACCGGTGCCATGATAGTTATATAACACTTATAGAATTCCGCTGGTATTCCATCCAGGCCTGGTGCCTTCCCATTGCTCAGGGACATGATAGCATCCCTAATTTCATCTAATTCCAGCCGCGCGCTCAGGAATTTCCTATGTATGTCGCTTAGCCAGCAGATCGCTACGTCTCCCAGGAACCCACTCAGATCTGTCTCCCCCGACGTCTGTGTGGTATAGAGGTGTTCATAGTGAGTTTGAAATGCGTCAGCTATGTTAGCGTTGTCTCTACACAGTTCGCCATCAGCAGTTTCTATTTCCATAATTACATTAGCGCTTCATGTTGTGTGTATAACTTCTGCTAACGCCTTCCCTGGCCTTTCCCCTTCACCATATCTGCGGGCAATCCAGTATTTGCTACGGAATTTAGCTTCACGTAGCGCCTCTTCCTCATATTCCGTCAACTTAACCCTAAATCGCCGGTGTGCTTCACTCCAGTCCGTGCCCTGCATTTGGCTCTCTAACTGCTTCATTTGATCCTTCAGCTTTCGGAGTGTGCGCTGTGTAGGAAGGTGGATACCTGACTATGGTTGCCCCCAACTTTTTGCCTGGTGTTTTGCTGGTTTTCCGACTTAGTTGGCCTGGGACCCTGCCAATCAGGACCCCAGACCTACTGCTCTCTCTGTAAAATGGATTCCCTGTACCTTAGGTACATGCCCAATTGGTACTGGGCCACCTTATCAGACCCTGTAACTCAGGGCATAGGTGTACCCAGGGCCTACCAGGGGCTGCAGCATGTATTATGCCACCCCTGGCTGGCCATCTAAATCTGACACAACTGGCTGCACGACAGCTGGGGCAAGATGGTGTAATCACCCTTTGCTTTAGATATAGTATACCTATATCTAACCCTAAAATGGGCACACAGATTCCTATCAGTCACTCCTATGGCAGGCCTTGACAATCCTGAAGGCAGAGTGCTTGGAATCGTGTGAGATGGTGCTCTGGCATGAGCTGAGCCCGTTTGCAGCTTGCGGAACCAAGTCCTAATAGCTGTTCCATGATAACGCATACCATATACTCTTAAGTGCATTATAATCCTCGCGGTTATATGCTATCTTTGGTATCGCTTTATCAAAACATGTCGAGTAAGGTGTCATACGAATTGGAATACTAACCCCTCGCCAATTCTGGCGACGGGGTTAGCATTCCACCCTTCTAGAGGGACACGACATGTATGTAACTGTGAACCCCGGTTAAAGTTAACTCGAGCCTCAGCATCACAAAATGGATGCTGCCACCACAGACACAAGTCTGACCCCCTGCAGCTGGGAGTCCTTCCAGCGAGGGGAGCTTGGACAAAGGGTTTCCTGTCAGGGGCGGTGCTAGCACCATCCCAGACAGGGTTTTGTGTATCCTGGGTAGGCAGGGCTTTAGAGGAAGGTGACTGCAAGTGGCACCCCGGTGCTCACTATGCATCTGCCGGCTAGAACCAGTTCCAGGGGCACACCAGCCCCTGAGCTGGGGAAAGTCCGGCATGGGAGAGGGGTGTAATCACCCCCCTCCCTGGTCCCACCCATGGGCAGGACCTAGTCGGGTGCCAGCCCCTTTTCCTAGTATAAAGATAGGAGTGGGCCCCCTTCCAAATTAGATCATCTTTGAATCAAGAAACTACTTTGTACGAAAGGAACTCTCGACTTCTTCTCAAGATTTCTCCCTTGTGGCTAAGGAGTAGTCACCCTGCACCCGCAGGCACCATCTAAGAACACTGCGGTTTGCTGCACGTCCTTCCTCCGGAATCCGACTGACCAGCTGACGAGACCCGGCTTCCCTGGCACCTCTGACCTCTACCTACCTCTACAGCTAAGCTGAGAACCATAGGTGCGACGAGACCTCGAGGGACCGGCCATCATCAGAACTGCACGACTTCTATCCAGCACGACCGCCGAGGGATCCTCTGGTGAGTGCTTTGGGGTCCGAGAAGCCCCGACCCTGAGCAGTTACAGCACCGAAGACCAGCCCCCCAGCATCCACGGGATCTGCATGGGGCCCTTCTGCTTTTTGGCTGCTCACCGCGTTGTCTGGCTACTAGCCCGCTGGCTTGTGGCCTTCCCGACGATGACCGACGACATCACCACTGCTAGTCTGGTTGCTCCAGACTGGCCCTTGCTCCCTTCCAAAAGAGGAGCACCCCGGACCCTTCTGGTCCACTCCAGACGCCATTTTAGGTCCACCGCGTGGGCTTGAATTTGCCAAGACTTGTTGCCCCAATCCTGGGTCCAGCAACGTTGACAGCATCAACCATCGTGGGACAGCTCGCACCTCCATCCTGGTCGCCGACAACGCCTCCTGGTCCGTGAGACTGCAGAGCCCAGCGTCGCCCACTCACCTGGTCGAGGTGACTCCATCCGGTGCCATCCTGGTGCCCATCTGATCACTGGCTAGTGATTCAGGACTTGGTCCCCTCTGCTTACAGGTGTCTTCCATCTTCGATCCAGGCTTGGATCCATCGAACAATCTTCACTGGTCGCCTGCCAGCAACTCCTTCTTTCAGGCTTCTGGTTCATCAACAAAGGTTTCCGACGTCTTTTCAGACCTATGCAGCCGCAGCCCCTGGGCTAGGTAACTTCGGCATTTCGGTGCCCCAGCATAGCCTCACTATCCAAGGGTCCAGATCCACTTTCGTTATCAACCTACTTTATCGGGTTCGCCCGAGAACACTAACTTTGCTTTTACTAGCTCCCATAGACTTTGTCCCGCATCCCGCGTGAGAGTGCACACTCTGCACCCGAGTCCCCTAGGCCTCCTACTAGTAATCTGAAGGTTCAGTAACGTAGTCCTAGCGATTCCAAAGCCTATTAGTCCAGTACTTACCTGCTAGTAATTTCGCATTCCACTTCCATAGTATATGGTTTTTCGTGCCCCTCGGGCATTTGTGTAAATTGTGCAACTTAAAGTATTTTCGTAAGAGTTTTGTTGTGTGCTTAGTACTCTGTCCTCATAAAGAGTACAGGGCTGTTGTGATCTAAACAAATACACTGTTTATTTTCATAACACTTGTGTGGTGTCCTTTCACTTGGTGTTCAAGGGGTATATGTGATGGTATAACAGCTGGCTTAACACGCCCTCTAGAGTTTAGCCCGAAGACTGCTTGTATCCATGCTACTAGGATAGCTGGTCTATAAGGTTGACTTACAACCAATCATCAATAAGGGTTGTTTGGACTGATACAAAGTGCTCACTAGAATAGTGAACATTATATATCAGGCCAACTTCTCACATTGGTGAGCAGTGGTTGGGATTTGAGCTTACTGTTGTTTTACCACACGTATCCTAAGAATATCATTGTGAAAGATCACATAAGTATTTAAGGTACATATAACTTAGCTTAGAATACTCTGAGTTCTACTGAACCAGCTGTTGTAGTTCAACAGGGCCTAGCACACCCTGACTACAACTCTTAGCAAGGGATCAGTAGGCAAACAAATAGTGTAGGTAGGTGCATCACTTACACCACACTAGAAGCATGTCTAAGCACGGAGAGTCTTCAGAGACACCTCTTGTGGTTGTGGACCCTCCACAGGTCCCTTCCAGATATGCTGCTCTTAGCTTCCAGGAGATGAGACAAATCTGTACATCCAGGAAGCTAAAACAGGGTTCTAACCCTACCATTCCTTTTCTGATTGGTCTCTTAGAAACTTATGATGCCAGGAGGACTGCCAACACAGATCCTTCTCATCCAGATGGGAATATGCCCCCCTTAGAGGGAACCACTGGTGACCCTGACCGCCACCTCCAGGCATCAGATGATGCTGAGGAGGAGGAGGAAGAGGAGTTATCAGAGGATGAGGCAGACAAAGGTCAGGTAGAAGTCAGCAGACTCACTAGGACCAACTTAAGTAGGCATGAGAATGGATTTGGGGGACCCCCAGGGCCACTCTCAGGCAGACTTAACATTGGGAATGGACGAGTTAGGTCTCTATCTAGAGGCTCTAACAGATCCATTCGAACCAATGGCTCTCAGACCTCTTCTCATAGAGGGATGTCATCCCCTAAGAGAAGGGAGCATGAAGCTAAGATGAGGGAAGCCAATCTGAGGATTGAAAGGGAAGAACTTGCCCTGGCCAAAGAGAGGCTTGCCTTTGCTAGAGAGCAAAAATTAAGTGGGTTAGATCTCACTGGTGGCAGCATTCTCCCAAGAGAAAAAGACAGGAGTTTAGACACTAGACACCTGAGTAAGATAGTGCCCCCCTTTAAACAAGGGGATGACATCCACAAATGGATGACTGCTTTGGAGAGGGCCTGCACTGTACAGTGTGTCCCCCAGAGTCAGTGGGCAGCTATCTTGTGGCTCTCCTTTGAAGGCAAAGGTAGAGATAAGCTCCTCACTACTAGAGCTGAGGATGCTAACAATTACCAAGTCCTGAAGAATACACTGGTTGATGGGTTTGGTTTAACCACTGAACAGTACAGGTTGATGTTCAGAGACACCCAGAAAACTCAGTCTCAGGATTGGGCTGACTTTGTTGATTGTGCCACTAAGGCTTTTGAAGACTGGCTACTGGGAAGTAAGGTTACTGATTTTAAAGGATTGTACAATCTAATTATGAGAGAGCAAATCTTAAGTAATTGTCAGAACCAGTTATTACACCAGCACCTGGTAGACTCTGATCTGACCTCTCCACAAGAATTGGGTAAGAGGGCAGACAAATGGGTCAGAACCAGGGTCAGGCCTAAGAACCAGGGTGGTGACCAAAAGAAGGAATCAACCAAGCCTCAAGAGAAGGGTGGGAATAAATCTTCTGATCAAACCACAGGGCCCCAAAATTCCTCTGAAAAGGGTGGGTCCCAAACTTCTCCCAAAACCCAAAAGAAACCTTATTGTCATACCTGCAAACAGGTAGGCCATTATAAAAGTGACAGCAGTTGCCCAAAGGCCAACAACAATAAGGAGAACATACCCCCAGGTAATACTCCCAGACCTCCTGTTACCACTAGTGGTAATCCCCCAGGTGGTGGGAGTGCCCCCAAGAATGTAGTGGGCATTACTCTGGGAAACCAGGTGGACTATGGCCTAGCCAGGTCCCCTAACACCACTCTTGTCTGTGAGACTGGCATGGGGTTTGCCCACTTCACTACTGGTTCCCACATTTTGGGAAAGTATAGACAAGAGCCCTTTATCAATGGTCAGAAAGTTGAGGCATACAGAGACACAGGGGCCAGCATCACCATGGTGATTGACCATCTGGTCCCCTCTGCTCAACTGACCCCTGGTTTCATTTATCAGGTGACAGACGTTCATGGAGTGAAAAGAAGGCATCCCATGGCAGTAGTCGAGCTCAGCTGGGGTAATGTCACAGGGCCCATGAGAGTGGCAGTGACAGACACCCTACCTGTAGATTGCTTACTGGGGAATGACCTGGAACTCTCAGCATGGGCTGAGGTGGAGCAAGAAACCCACTCCAGGATGATAGGCCTACCCAGAAAGGTTAGTGGGGCAGTAATAGCTACAGCCCCAGTCCAAGCACCATTCCTCCCTGAAAAGGTTGGAAGAGCAGTGGTAGCCACTGCCCAGGCTCAGACAGACTTTCCTGAACAGGATAGGAGGGCTGTGACAGTCACAGCCCAAACACAAACTGAGTGCCTTCCTGAAAAGGTAGGTAAGGCTGTAATGGTCTCAGCCTCTACTCAAACAGATAGTGGGGTTGTGAAGCCTGAAACAATGGATCACTCCACCCAAACTGAGAGCATTGAGGAGGAAGAAAAGTCTTCCCCCTCCCAGACACTAGGTGAGAGCCAGCCTCCTCAGGGAACTGACTCTACCCCTGGTGAAGGAACTGCCCCAGAGGTAGTCAGGCCTAGCCTGGCAGAGCCTCTGATGGCAGTGGACCCTTCCCAGGTGGGACCCAGTCTAGAGCAGGTAGCCTGCACCTCTCTACCCTGCCTCAGTCAGCCCAGGGCTGTAGAGGTCAGGGAGGCCAGTGGTGGACCCCAAAGGGCCCCCTGTCCAAAAGAACTCCCCAATCAACAGATTAGGATCACTGAAGCTAGTAGACCTAGCCAAGTGAAAATAAAACAGACTCCTGAGGGATCCCCCTTAAAAGTAGTTAGGGACCTCCCACAGCTAGACACTGTTGGGCACAGCCAAACCTGGGGCCTAAAAACCCCAAACCTGACCTGTCCCTCCAGTAAGCCAAACAGAGGGACTCAGCCTCCAGCTTTAGGTAGCCAGAGGTTGACCCTGAGAGCTCATAGCAACTCAGTCATGGAAAGAAAGGCAGATTTTGTGAGGAGTGATTGGAGGAAGTTGAGCCCAAAAGTAGTGGAGCCTCACTTCAGTACTCCATCCCAGCACCAGCCTTTTTCTTTGCCAAAACACCCCACAGGTAGTGATTCCCTATGGTGGAGACCCTCAGATACCCTTAGGGTGAGGGATTGCTTAGTGGACCATGATACAGGGGGTAACCATGCTAGTGCATGTACCACCTCATATGGCCACTAAGGCAATATAGGCTTACCTGGTCAAGGATAGCCTTATCTCCTTTCATTTGGGGGGGGGGGGTTGTGTAGGAAGGTGGATACCTGACTATGGTTGCCCCCAACTTTTTGCCTGGTGTTTTGCTGGTTTCCCGACTTAGTTGGCCTGAAACCCTGCCAATCAGGACCTCAGACCTACTGCTCTCTCTGTAAAATGGATTCCCTGTACCTTAGGTACATGTCCAATTGGTACTGGGCCACCTTATCAGACCCTGTAACTCAGGGCATAGGTGTACCCAGGGCCTACCAGGGGCTGCAGCATGTATTATGCCACTCCTGGCTGGCCATCTAAATCTGACACAACTGGCTGCACGACAGCTGGGGCAAGATGGTGTAATCACCCTTTGCTTTAGATATAGTATACCTATATCTAACCCTAAAATGGACACACAGATTCCTATCAGTCACTCCTATGGAAGGCCTTGACAATCCTGAAGGCAGAGTGCTTGGAATCGTGTGAGATGGTGCTCTGGCATGAGCTGAGCTCGTTTGCAGCTTGCGGAACCAAGTCCTAATAGCTGTTCCATGATAACGCATACCATATACTCTTAAGTGCATTATAATCCTCGCGGTTATATGCTATCTTTGGTATCGCTTTATCAAAACATGTCGAGTAAGGTGTCATACGAATTAGAATACTAACCCCTCGCCATTTCTGGCGACGGGGTTAGCATTCCACCCTTCTAGAGGGACACAACATGTATGTAACTGTGAACCCCGGTTAAAGTTAACTCGAGCCTCAGCATCACAAAATGGATGCTGCCACCACAGACACAAGTCTGACCCCCTGCAGCTGGGAGTCCTTCCAGCGAGGGGAGCTTGGACAAAGGGTTTCCTGTCAGGGGCGGTGCTAGCACCATCCCAGACAGGGTTTTGTGTATCCTGGGTAGGCAGGGCTTTAGAGGAAGGTGACTGCAAGTGGCACCCCGTTGCTCACTATGCATCTGCCGGCTAGAACCAGTTCCAGGGGAACACCAGCCCCTGAGCTGGGGAAAGTCCAGCATGGGAGAGGGGTGTAACCACCCCCCTCCCTGGTCCCACCCATGGGCAGGACCTAGTCGCGTGCCAGCCCCTTTTCCTAGTATAAAGATAGGAGCGGGCCCCCTTCCAAATTAGATCATCTTTGAATCAAGAAACTACTTTGTATGAAAGGAACTCTCAACTTCTTCTCAAGATTTCTCCCTTGTGGCTAAGGAGTAGTCACCCTGCACCCGCAGGCACCATCTAAGAACACTGCGGTTTGCTGCACGTCCTTCCTCCGGAATCCAACTGACCAGCTCGACGAGACCCAGCTTCCTTGGCACCTCTGACCTCTTCCTACCTCTACAGCTAAGCTGAGAACCGTAGGTGCGACGAGACCTCGAGGGACCGGCCATCATCAGAACTGCACGACTTCTATCCAGCACAACCGCCGAGGGATCCTCTGGTGAGTGCTTTGGGGTCCGAGAAGCCCCGACCCTGAGCAGCTCCAGCACCGAAGACCAGCCCCCCAGCATCCACGGGATCTGCGTGGGGCCCTTCTGCTTTTTGGCTGCTCACCGCGCTGTCTGGCTACTAGCCCGCTGGCTTGTGGCCTTCCCGACGACGACCGACAACATCACCACTGATAGTCTGGTTGCTCCAGACTGGCCCTTGCTCCCTTCCAAAAGAGGAGCACCCCGGACCCTCCTGGTCCACTCCAGACGCCATTTTAGGTCCACCGCGTGGGCTTGAATTTGCCAAGACTTGTTGCCCCAATCCTGGGTCCAGCGACGTCGACAGCATCAACCATTGTGGGACAGCTCGCACCTCCATCCTGGTTGCCGACAACGCCTCCTGGTCCGTGAGACTGCAGAGCCCAGCGTCGCCCACTCACCTGGTCGAGGTGAATCCATCCGGTGCCATCCTGGTGCCCATCTGATCACTGGCTAGTTATTCAGGACTTGTCCCCTCTGCTTACAGGTGTCTTCCATCTTCGATCCAGGCTTGGATCCATCGAACAATCTTCACTGGTCGCCTGCCAGCAACTCCTTCTTTCAGGCTCCTGGTTCATCAACAAAGGTTTCCGACGTCTTTTCAGACCTATGCAGCCGCAGCCCCTGGGCTAGGTAACTTTGGCATTTTGGTGCCCCAGCATAGCCTCACTATCCAAGGGTCCAGATCCACTTTCGTTTTCAACCTACCTTATCGGGTTCGCCCGAGAACACTAACTTTGCTTTTACTAGCTCCCATAGACTTTGTCCCGCATCCCGCGTGAGAGTGCACACTCTGCACCCGAGTCCCCTAGGCCTCCTGCTAGTAATCTGAAGGTTCAGTAACCTAGTCCTTGCGATTCCAAAGCATATTAGTCCAGTGCTTACCTGCTAGTAATTTCGCATTCCACTTCCATAGTATATGGTTTTTCGTGCCCCTCGGGCATTTGTGTAAATTGTGCAACTTAAAGTATTTTCGTAAGAGTTTTGTTGTGTGCTTAGTACCCTGTCCTCATAAAGAGTACAGGGCTGTTGTGATCTAAATAAATACACTGTTTATTTTCATAACACTTGTGTGGTGTCCTTTCACTTGGTGTTCAAGGGGTATATGTGATGGTATAACAGCTGGCTTAACACGCCCTCTAGAGTTTAGCCCGAAGACTGCTCGTATCCATGCTACTAGGATAGCTGGTCTATAAGGTTGACTTACAACCAATCATCAATAAGGGTTGTTTGGACTGATACAAAGTGCTCACTAGAATAGTGAACATTATATATCAGGCCAACTTCTCACACGCTGTATATCACGCAGCACCCCAAAGCTCTTTGCAATGCACCACCCCTAACCGTGACCTTGAAAGCCTCCCAAATTGTTGCCACATCATCAACTGTGTCCGTATTCCGAGGAAAGAAGTCTATTATGTCAGTTTTCTAGTTCTGCTCGAAATACGGGGTCCAGAAGAGCAATAGGATGCAAACGCCAAGGGGGTCTGGGGCGATCAAAACCCTGCACAGTCAATGTGATTAATACTGGGCAATGATCCGAGTGGGTTCTGGCCAGGTACCTAGCCATCATCACTCCAAGGGCCAGTTCCCTGGTCAGAAAACAGAAGTCAAGTGTGTGCCCTCTTGTTGCGCGGGATGCATGTGTCACCAACTGTCAATCAACTGCCCCTCCTCTAGTATACCCTGTAAAGCCTTTCTCATCTTAGGGTGATAATGCGTCTGTCCGTCCGCCCTATCCATTTTTGGTGTAACTGCCACATTGAAGTCACCACCCCATATTATGTATTTACTTCCAATATTTAATATTTTCCCCCATAGCATCGAAAAGAATTCCGGAGTATCCACATTTGGTGCGTAGCAGATAACTATGGTAAAAGTACTACCTCCCAGTCTTCCCCATATCATCACGTACCGGACAGCTATATCCGTCGTTTGTCCTAATAACGTGAAGGGGAGTGTGCGTTTCAACAGTATGGCCACACCTCTAGCATAGGAGGAGTAGCTGGAAAAAACACAGAGTCCTGCCCACTTGCCAGCAAAAGAGGGAGTAGTGTGCGGTGGCGTGTGTGTCTCTTGTAATAGTACCACATCAGCCCCATGTCTGTCCAAGTATGCTAATACCTGTCTGCATTTCCTAGCGCCTTTAAGCCCCCGAATGTTCCAAGAGAGTATCGTGAATGTGAAAGCTAGCCGTTCAACCATCAGGAAGTGAGGAATACCATTTGTGCACTCGGAACCCTGGCCAGAATGTCACTTCTTTTAACAATGTATCATCCGATATATCCTGTCCTGTCTCCTCAGCACTTTCGTGCAACCCAAGCAATCCCATCCCTCCCCCCCACATGTCCTCCCCCCACATGTCCTCCCCAAACAACCCTCTAGAAGAGAGCAACAACTACATATCAGTAACCCCATTTCAATCCACCCCCCTCCCACTGAAGCATCCCCAACTCGCCTGAATCAATTACCCACCCCCTTACCCCCTTCCCAACAAGAAAAATCTCGCCATCAACGTGATGAGACTATTCAGCATAGGGGAACACCCATAGGGGATCAGCATTAGAAAGTCACACAGCCACCGTCCCTCCCCCGGTCTCGGTACCTTTATGACCACCCGGGTCTATCAGAGGTGGGGCGCTGGGGCCTGGGATACGTTACCACTAGAAGCACCGTAAGCGTTTGAGTCCTGCTGATTATGAAAAGTCTCCGGCATCTCTGCCACAGCAAGGCATATTCTTGCATCTTTTATCAGTCACTGGTGAGGGATCTCATCATTGTTCCGGCGTATCAAGCGTTTTCATCATCCTCCCAAATGTCATCCTGGTGTCCCTGGTCGCGAACAGCCGCTCCTCGGTGTGCCCCCTTCAGATGTCACAGATAGTCCTCCACATGCTGCGGCTTAGTAAAGAAACAATGTGTGCCTTGATGCGTCACGCGGAGGCGTGCAGGGTAGAGTAATGCATAATCAATCTGCGCTGCTCGTAGTTTCTTCTTTACATCCAGGAACTTGTGTTGTTCCTTATGCACTAATGGGGTGAAATCCGGGTAGATTGAGAACGTCACTCCATTATAAACCAAGTTCCGTTTTGTGCGAGCCGCACGTAGGGCCACATTTCGGTCTCGATAGTTCAGCAATCGAGCGATTATGGGATGCGGTGGTTGACCCGGCTTCGGTTGTGGACCCAGAGATCTGAGTGCCCGTTCCACTATAAATTGCGTGGAAAAGGCGTTTGCACCTATGGTAGTCTGGAGTAATTTTTCAACATAGTCCTCCATGCGCCCAGTGTTGGAGGATTCCGGGATGTATGTTGTTGCGTCTGCTTCGGGCTTCTAAATCCTCATTCTTCCTCACAATCACCCGCAGAAGGTTGTCCATTCTTGCTAGTTGCGTCGTATGAGTGGCAATGGTGTCATCAGCATCTTAAATATACCTCTCTGCCTCTTTCAATTGTTTTTCATGCTTATCCACTTTGTGCATGAGGGCGTCCATCCTGGAGGACATACGGTTCACCTTGTCCACCACAGTGGCGAACCCTTGTCTCATTTCTTGGAGTATCTGATGCATATCAAGGTCCTGAGGCGGGTTTCCGTCATTCAACCTGTCTGCTCCATTGGCATTGGTCATCTGTGCAGCTAATTTAGGCCCTTTTTTGGGCCTAAATTAGCTGGATAGTTTGGGCTGTCTAGTATCCTGTTTCCCCATTCTACCAAACATAGACCAATAGTAAAGGCACACTTCTAATGCACAACTGTCAGTCAGCGTAGAATGTTACTACAACACTGGGCAGCCGAGGTCCACTGCGGCGTCAAGTGTGAGGGCACGGCCGCCCACCACCACAGTCTATGCTCTTCAGAAAGTCCAGTCACGTAGGGCCAATCAGCGGGTTCGTATACTCCTCACCAATACTTCTAGGGAGCATGCAGCACCATAAACAAGTGCATCCACAGGTACATGTGCCCTCGTTTTCCACTCAGTCAGTTTGATGTGGCACCATCAACAGGACTCAGTATTCCAGTGCAGCCCTGCCAGTCCATGCACTACGCACCGTAGGCCCCCATCCAGTGCAGTACTACGCAGCTGGTGAATATTCGGCGCTTTAAAGGAGTAGCTCCCTCAGCCGTGGTGTCAGTGTGCACCCTCAGTGCCTCTCATGGGTTAAGCAATGTCGCTATCGGGAGTCACAGCATGCCCCAATTACGTTCCACTGCGAGGCCTTTCTACGCCGCGCCACTGTACCTGCACCACCGGTGATTTCCAGAGGCCGCCTCCAGGCCCAGCAATTATCTTCCACCACGCCGGGGCTTTCAGGATCTCCGTCCTTCCTGACGTGACACCGATAGTGGCCCTGATGTGGCTCCTCTAAGCACAGCCCGCAGATGATACCTCCGGATCTCGGCAGGCCGCCCGGGTCAGAAACTGCCTAATCCGCCATAGGACTTGTAGGCCCTTGCCCCTCGTGGTGAGCCGCAGACTTTCCTGCCCAACGCCACTGCTCACTGTGTCGCATTCCGCTCCAGCACTGCACCCGGTGAGATCTTCACTGCAGCATATCTCGGCCCACAGGCATCTGATCCGTCCCAACTTTTCACCGATGCCGAAGAACAAGGTCAGAGATAAGAGTGCCCCATTACTTCAGTGTGGCATACTATTTAAACAGGATAACTGCAGGAATTATGGCCCAGGCAGCGGGAGCTTCACCAAGTGGCGGCCATTCCGCTTGTGCACCCTGTAGCGCCCCCTAGTCCTCTCCATGGTTAAAGATGTGTACCTTGTGAAAAATCAGAATGCTGGCCCTCACAGTAGAGTTAGTCAATGGCGGAATGTGCCAACCCATTGCCATACACTGTATGCTATAGTGGTGGAAGAAAATGTGAATGACACAACAAAACATCAGTGGTTGAAGCCCATATGCGTAAGGTTAATATATATGTGTGTATTTATATATATATATATATATATATATATATATATATATATATATATATATATATATATATATATATATGTAATCACTGAAAAAACCATAGGTATCAGCCCTTATATAGGGGCCGATTAGGATAGCGGTGAATCTGCATCATCCGGGCCGGCGGAAGCCACCGCCGGCCCAGAGGATGCGGATTCACCGCTGCGGTGATTCTAAAGACCCCCCACCAGATTAGGATGGCTGGGGGGTCATCGGCATTTGAGATGTCATCAGTGATGTCACTGACCATGTCATGAATGATGTAATATGTGACATCATCAGCAGTGGATTGCGGATGCGCGAAATATAGTTAGTACAACTAACTATATAGGAGCAATTTCAATGGTTTTGTATGAGTGAAATGTCCAGCTAACTATAACACCCCTAAAACTTATAGTTTTTGAGTGAATTTCAAAGGTTTTTTAAATGCTAATTCCTAACTATATAAGGCCTGAAACCTATGGTTATTTCAGTGAATTTCAAAGGTTTTTTAAATGCTAATTCCTAACTATATAAGGCCTGAAATCTATTGTTTTTTAGTGAATTTTAAAGGTTTTTTAAATGCTAATTCCTAACTATATAAGGCCTGAAACCTATGGTTTTTACATTGAATTGCGAAGATTTTTTTAAATCAAATTTTTAAATGTATTAATTGTTATTTTTTTTATACTGATTTACTACATTTTTGCAGGCAGGTGTTCAGAGGGCACGCCCTCTTTTTACAACACGCTGCAGCGCAGCTCCATGGCGCTTACTGGAGACACCTGTTGGACTAGTGGATTGAACAGGAATTCATTCCCCAACTTAAACTGTGCAAACGCGCCCTGTAGAGTGTTCTAAATTGGGGGATTAAGTTCCCTTGCATACTGGGGGTCCCTAGGGGCCAACTATCCCACCATGAGCCTCCAGTATGCGCCAGGATGCTGTGTTGCTTTGCCCCGGGGGTGGCGGTCCCCGGGGCAGTGTGGGGGGGATTGGGGACCCCCCACACTTCTTTATCACTATGCCCCTGCGATGTAGTCCCCACAGGGGGTAATTTGAAAAATAACACACCGGGTTTTTAAAAAAAAAATGTTGGGCCTTGGGGGTCCTTGTGTTGGGCAGGCCTAGGGGTTCAGGGTGTGTCTACCCTGCCCCCTTTTTGTGTTCTACACGTTTGTTTTTCTGCTTTCTTGTGCCTCGGTCTACCGAGCACAGGATGGGTGCCAACACTTCCTGGTTTGAAGTGTTGACAGCCAATAAGCATGAAGCTTTCTCGGAAAGGCATGCTGATTGGCTGCCACTGTCTGTCAACACTCCAAAACAGAAATTGTTGGCATCCATCTTGTGCCTCTGTAGACTGAGGCACAGGAAAGCAGAAAAACAAATGTGTAGAACTCAAAAAGGGGGCAGGGTAGAAGCACCCTGACCCTCTAGGCCTGCTCAGGGAGTCCCACAAGGACCTCCAAGGCCTTTTTTTCTGAAAAATCGGGGGGTGCTCGCACGGTTGCGCGCACGGTGCGCGCTTATAGATATATACATTTTTTCAAATTCGATTTTCGCAACAACAACTGGAGGGATTTACACCATTTAAAGAAAAGGGCGATCTGCGAATCAGACTCTACCATTTTGGCACATTTCTAGTAATTCCGGTCAGCCGTTCGGACTGTAGCCATGTCTAATCGTCCTATGGCAACCGCCAGTAGGTAATGTGTGTGTGTGTGAGTGTGTGTGTGTGTGTGTGTGTGTGTATATATATATATATATATATATATATATATATATATATATATATATATATATATATATACATATATTATTTTTCACTGAAAAAAACAAAGGTTACAGGAAGGATATAGTTAGGCTCAGACTTCACGCACATATAAAAACATAGAAAATCAGCAGTTATTGTTACTGGAGCTACCTAGAGCATATACGCACCCAGAATGCACTGCTTATGAATTCACATATTACATCACTAATGACATGGTCAGTGATATCACTGATGATATCACTAATGACATCTCAAATGCCATCGTTGGTGACATCATCCAGTGAGTGTTTCGCAGACATTTCTGAGATATAAAGATATAACCAAAGCAACTGCATAAGTTAAATTACTATTCTTTCTGTACTACTAATGAGTTATACTATTTTTAACATTTTTCTTCCGAGTAGTGTGACTTTATCAGTGTGTGAGTGGGTGTTTGAAAGGCTGTATGGGTCTGTGATTGGGTTTGTGAATGGTTTTCTGGATGTGAGAGTGGCTATGTGTTTGTATGGGTGTATGAGTGGATGTGTGAGTGTTTGTTTGGATGTGTGGGTGGTTGTATGGGTATGTGAGTAGTTGTATGGGTGTGTGAGAGGCTGTGTGAGTATCAGTGATTGTGTGGGTACGTGAGTGGGTGTCTGAGTAGCTGTGGGGGATGTGAGTGGGTATGTGATTGGTTGTATGTGTGTGTCAGTAGGTGTGTGAGTGGTTGTATGGATCTGTGAGTGGGTGTGTGAGTGGTTGTGTGGGTGTATGAGTAAGTGTGTGTGTGGTTGTGTGAGTGTGTGAGATGTTGTATGGGGCTATGAATGGGCATGTGAGTGGGTGTGTGAGTGGGAGTAGTTATTTGGTTGTGTGAGTCGCTGTCTGGGTCTTTAAGTGGGTGTGTGAGTGACTGTGTGGGTGTGTGATTGGGTGTGTGAGTGGTCATATTGATCTGTGAGTGGGTGTGTGAGTGGTTGTGTGGGTGTGTGAGTGTTTGTATCAGTGTGTGAGTGCTTCTGTGGATGATGACATCAGGGATTTCATTTGAGATTTCATAACTGATATCACTGACCTTGTCATGAGTGATATAATACTTGAGGTCATAAGCTGTGCATTGTGGGGCGTACTTTATAGTTAGCTCAGGTAACTATAACTGCTGAATTTGTATGGCGTTGTGCATGGGAAATCTGAGCCTAACTATATTGTGCCTGTAAGTTTAGTTTTTTCAGCGAAATTCTAAGGTTTTTTTAAATTCTATTTCCTAACTATAACGTCCCTGTAATCTTTGTTTGTTTTGTGAATTTCTACAGTTTTTAATTCTATATTTCTTAACTGTAACCTGTAACCTTTGAGAATGGGTAAGTAAGTGGTGTTTAGGTAGTGGGTGTGGGAGTTAATGTGTGGGTCTGTGAGTGTATGTGTGAGTGGCTATATGGGTCTGTGAGTGGGTGTGTGAGTGGTTTTGTAGGTGTGTAAGTAGCTGTAGTGCTCATTGAGTAGGTGTGCAAATGTCTGTATGGGTCTCTGAGTGGGTACGTGAGTAACTGTCTTGCTCAGTGACTGGGTGTGTGATTGACTGTTTGGGTCTGTGAATGGGTGTGTGAGTGTATGGATGTGTGAGTCATTTTGAGGGTGTCTGAGTGGTTTTATGGGTCAGTGAGGGGTATGTGATTGGCTGTATGAGTCTGTGAGTGGGTGGTGCGTGCCTGTGTAGGTCTGTGTGTGGCTCTGTGAGTTGATCTGTGAGTACCTCTGTGGGTCTGTGAATGGGTGTGTGAGTGTCAGTGTATGTCTATGAGTGGCCATGTGAGTGGTGCTATGGATTTTGGGCATTTGCATACTTTTTTATTTATTTATTTAAAAGGTAGAATCTTGGACTGTGCCCTCACCAGGAGACCACAAGAAAGAAACCACTCCAGTCACAACACATCAGTTTGTGCTTCAATACATCAATGATGACTTTACCTCCATTAAGGATTTCATATCATTTTTCAAAGTGGAATTCAGGAGGAAACCCACTTGGTTTGCCTTGCGAACTCAAGAAGTCAGGAACATTTGTGCTTTACAGAAGTTTAGCTTCAATTGGGGCACTTGTTTTGTTAATACTGGCAAGGATGTAGCTGCTGGTTGTTTTCTTTATCACAACCTCCATCGAGTAGGTGTAATGCACCTTGGATTTTATTTATTTATGCCTGAATAAACTTGCACTACTATTAAATCCTCGTTTAAGGGACTCCTCATTGGGAAACGCATCCAGGATACATATACTGTGACTAGGAGGGATTATTTCTGGACACAAGTTATGTGCAGTCTTAACTGTGTGTCTAACATTGGACCCTATTGAATCCCAATCTTTGCCATGTTACAAATTTTTACTGCAGAAACTTGTGCGGAACATATAGGACAACTGCCATCTGCACACAGAGTCACTCACACACACATGCTTTTTGTAAACAATTAAACCCATTAGCTGGACACAGGCTTTACAAAATTAGGTAAAGAAGTAATAGGCTACTTCACCACCAGCATATAAACTATAAAACAAAAGAGCACAATGAATGGATGAAGTTATCATCATCAAGGTAACTTTATTCGGCTTTAGAGAAAACCCCCCTAAAAGTACATAAAATCAACTATACATTTTGTAGTTACCCTCGCCAAATTACATACAGATGATAATCACTTCATTTATTTCAATTATTAAAAGGAATACAATTTAAGAATATCATCCTTAAAATAGGTCTAAAACAACACTAAAAGGAAATTCATTAATAATTCTAAATAATGTTAATCAATTACAGATATCAATAACGTTTTCTAATAACAATTACCACCTTAATAAAATTGGAAACCCCAATGCATATGTCTGATGTGGCCAAAGAATACAAGAGATTAAAACCATCAGTATAAGAGCTTTCCCTAGAACTTTTTTAAATTGGGACTAAAAATCGGTTCCTAGGCTCCTTTATAGGGAGCAAAAACACATAAGGTGCAATGTGCTTTGAACTGCCAAATAGTCGCAGGGGCAGGGCTCTAGATTACCTGTTCAACCAGCTTGTGTCGGGAAACCTACTAAAAAATAGAGGGTCAATAGCCGTAATCTTGTTAGGTAAAAGCAATTCTCAATATTTGAGGTAAACATTAAATAAAATTGCTGTTGGGCCGGAAATAAACAGAGAGGACTTGCTACCTCTGGTTGGGAACGACGGGCCTTTGCCCTACCATAATATGCCTCTTTAATAATTCTTTTCGCATTCTCAGGAATGTTTGCAGGGCAATCAAAATATTGTCCCAGGCCCAACTTAAAAAAATTATCCCTGACAAAAGATAGCGAGCGAATAACTAATATACCATCAAGATTAAGACAGTACATGATAATATCTCTAGTAAATGTTAGCTCCTCCGTCAGCCTGATTTTGGCCCATAAAAGTAGTGGGGCAATGTTTACAGAAGACAAGCCCCACCTCATGATGACAGAAGGTAGTAGGAGCACCTTTTGGAGCCATCAGCAGTCTTTTATTACATTTACTCTCCATAGTTTGCAGCTTACTGCTGTTAGGGTTACCCCAAACAACTGCACCATATGCTACCACTGGAACACATTTGGCCTTATAAATTGAAACAAGCTCGGTCACAGAGGTTTTTGCCCTAATTTAGATGCAAAGTGAAAAAGTCTCTCAACCAGCTTACTAGCATTAAACATTTGTGGTGTGACAAGCAAATCTCATTTCAGCTTGTTAGTAAAAATATTCCCTAGATAATTAAAACTTTTCATTTTATCAATTCTCATTGAGCCAACTGCATGATTTCTGGTTTTGGTCGTTTGAGGTCCACAGACCATGACATATGATTTCACAAAATTGACCTTTAAGTCCAGCGACAACATGAATTCGGAGAGATTTTTGAAGACCATTTGCCATTAGGGCCATGAGAACAGTGTTGTCCGCATAGGAGAGGAGCGGAACTTGGACCCTTCCAATGTGTGGACAGTCAAGATTTTTCTGTACCAGGAATTCTTCTAAACCATTAGTGTAAATAATAAAAAGAAAAGGTGCTAGTATGTATCCCCAGCAGACACCCTTTGTTGATGCAATGGGTCTAGTTTTTTGCCATTGGCTCCATATCTAATGCTTACAGATGTAGGTGGTGTGGAGCCTATGGAGAAGAGAAAGCAAGGTTCCTTGACTCCCATCTTCCCCATCAGTGCCCACAACTTGTCCCGATTTACCATATCAATGGCACTAGACAAGTCCATGAAGGCCAGATGGATGGAGACCTTCCTGGCCAGCATGTACTTGCCTATAATCAGTGACATGTTGAGGCACTGTTCTGTAGTACCCAAACCCCTCCTGAAGCATACTGTGATCTTTCAATAATCCCTGAGTCTCTGGCCCAATTTTCTAATCTCGCAAGAACGACCCTTCCCAATACTTTTGCAGTGGCATCAATTAAGGAAATAGGCCTATAGCAAGAGGGATCGGACCTGTTGCCTTTTTTAAACACAGGGATAACTATAGCCTCCTTCCAATATGCCTGGATAGGCCCAATCACCACTGCCTTAAAAACATTAGACAGTAATGGGGCCCACAGTTCAGAATTAGTTTTACAAAGATCCAGTGATACTGATACCTTTAGCCATGGCTTCTTCAACCTCATAAATGGAGATTGATGCACTTAGATGGTGTGCTGAGGTCAAATCTAAAGGCAGGTCCTCACTGGGGATTTCATATATGGGGCCTTTAGGATAGAATATGGTCGCATAGTGGGATACCCAGGCATCTGCCACAATGAGGGAATCCATCCTGCCTGTCTCCTCAATGAATAGAGGGCGGTTTATGACTTCCCAGAAATTCTTCAAACCCTTGAGGATGCTCGCTTTATACAGGTCATCCCAGGCTATACGCCTTAGTTCTTTTTCCGTCTGTTTTACTGAATCTTTGTACACCTTCCTGGCAATTTTAATCTGGGCCCTATCTAGAGGGTGTGCGTGTAATGCCAGTTTTAGAATGTTGTGTG
The DNA here is from genome assembly GCF_964263255.1 of Lissotriton vulgaris. NCBI lineage: Eukaryota > Metazoa > Chordata > Amphibia > Caudata > Salamandridae > Lissotriton > Lissotriton vulgaris. The sequence goes on along the minus strand of NW_028248427.1, from coordinate 15,908 downwards.
CTCTAGCGCATTTCGCCTTAAACCATCGTTTCTCTGGCTGGCCCACCACCTTAATTGTACGAGTCACATTTTTAGCTACATTCGTGCAGATCAATTGAAACTCCTGAATAATCTCAGTAGGTGAGAGGTAATTTGCTAAACACTTCAGAATAGAGTCAGAATTTGATACAACAGTTTTAATTTTAAACTCAATAGGATTTACTTTATTCCATCTGAGTGTTACGCCCCTTAATAGGGTTAAAGGAGACTTTATGGCTCAGAGCAGTACCCAGCTGAGATATTATATTAATTGCAGTTATAAGTGGGTTGTGATCACTTGCACTATGAGGGACCACCTCAAAGTCATCAACAAGTTTAAAAAAACCTTTGTGATATAAACATAAAATCAATAGTGCTCTCCCTACCTGCACCCGTGTAAGTAGGGCACTGTATTACATGGTTGCTAACTAAATCATTAACAAGGCCTAAATCATTCGCCAAATTGATAGCATTAAGAGCCTTACCGTGAATAGTATGATTAAAATGTGCCAAAGGCTGCCCCCCCATACTTGACATCCCACATGCATACTGACCTCCCCTTCCAGCTTAGGTAAGTCAGGGGTACCAACGGACAGATCGGCGCCTCATTCCCTGAGCAGATTCCAGGTGAGGTGAGGAGCACTCCCGCACAAAGACGGGAATGTGCCCAATACTCCTGTGATAATCAACCTTATTCAGGATTCACAGGTGATCGTAGGATGTATTGACCAAACCTCTTTCCTTTGAGACTTTTTACTTATTGTTTTCACATTAAGCGCACTATTTTGCAGTAGCAATTCCATCTCTAAGGTTCTGATGAAAGCCTGGATCAGAGGATCCATAGGCTGAAACATGTAGACCTGTCATCCTTGTGGACTTCTCACAGTTATTCTTTTAAACAGCACACACACTGTTTTAGTTTTGACACTAGGATAGCGTTTATTAAAATTGTTCAGTATCCTGGTATTCAATTTTAACATCACTTTTTCACACACATTTGGGGCTAGATGTAGGTAAACGTGAAATACCGATTTCTTAATACCGAATTTTACCGATTCGGTATTAATGAATTGGTATTGCCGATGTACATAAAGATGCGTTAAAAATTACAGAATCGGTATTAATCGGTAAAAAATAGCGATCGGAAGGTATCGGTAAAAAAATTAATTCCGAAACCCCAATAACGATTCGTAAATACCGAATCCAATACCGAGTAAATCAGAAATTCGGAATTTGATGAATCAGTCAATCCTGTGCATCCCAATTACCTCCCAAACAGGAAGTAGCCACACCCAGGCAGCTGCACTGAACCTGGAGCTGACTGTGAGGCAGGTAGCTGAGCAGAGGAGCCAGGATCAACACAGCCTCTCTTTGCAAAAAAATAACTAGCAAAATGGCAAACCAGGAGAGAGAGAAGGAGGGAGCAGAAAGAAAACGTAAACAGAAGTTTAGTGAAAAGGAGCTGGAGGTCCTCATTGAAGAAGTCATCAAGGACCATGAGAAGCTGTTTGGCAAGCAACCCTCCATGTGCCAGAATCGCAGAAGAGACTTGGGATTCAGAGCAAGATTAATGCCATCGTGGTCACCCAGCGCTCCATTGAGGACATAAAGAAAAGGCGGTATGACCTGAGGAAGACTGCGAAGGCGAGGATGGCGGAGAGGCAGGCCAGCAAGACTGGTGGAGGGAGGAGCAGAGCACCTGCACCAACAGCCCTGGAGCTCATGGTTGAGTCCACCCTCCAGCCGGAGAGTGTGAGTGGGATCGGCGACACAGGCAGCTCTGCAAACAAGGTAAGATGCATGCACAGCATGCTGTGCACTCCCCTCCCCAACCCCAATCCCCAGAGAGGCAAAGGTACTCCCACTCCAATGCATGTTTCACTCATAACCTGCAATTCATTATGGGAGATGTAGTCATAAGGAACACAAGTTCAGAACAGTCAGTCTAGCAATCCCAAAGGCATATGAAAATAATTATCAAGCAGAGTACAGTCAGTGTGAATGGCAGGCATAATGTTTAATGCACTGCAAATGCTGCGAGATAAGTGAGAATATCTACATTCTGTCTTTACAGGCAAGACATCTTGCAGTGCAGCAGAGGGGAGCAGAGGGAAGGCACCCAGGCCAGAGGGGAGACAACAGGAGGAGGAGCAGTCGCCTGCAGGGCACACAACGCCACCACCACCACCACCAACAAGGTCTCCATACCCACCATCACTACCAACACCATCACCACTGCCACAATCAACACCACCACCACAGTCAGGCAGGAGGCATGCAGTGGCCACCCTCCAGCAGATGGAGGTGTCGGAGGAGGTTAGCACAGGGGGGCCACCAGTCAACAGTGGCTGAGGACGGCAACAGGGAAAGATCAGAGTCCCCATCAGAGCGCACCCACACATCCTCCAGACGCCGCAGGGCAAGGGCAGCCAGTCCTCCAATCCCGGGCCAAGGTGACAGTGTGTTCGCTGGGCTGGAAGGCAACATTCTGAAGCTCCACCGCCTGCAATGGAGAGCCATGCGGTCAGTGCAGCCGGAGATGTCACACATGAATGCGCACATGCATCGCATCAAAAAGGGAATCAGGCAATTAGCAACACCATGTCTGAGGGCATGAGTGATGTGGCGTCAGCTGTGAGGCAGCTCTGAAACCAGTTTGAGTAGGACCGCCTGTCTAGGCGCAGGGAGAGGCAGAGACTGGATGCATACACCAAGGCGGTGAACCGCCTGTCCACTGCTGCCTCCCTCATATGCAGACGGTCAATAGTCATGCAGGAGGAGATGGCACACTGCAGTCGGGATGTGGCTAGGGGGATGGTCACAATGACCTCAGCACCTGAACTGCTGCAAACAGAGAAGGTGGCCACTACAGCAGAGGGGGGGGGGGACAGTGAGGAGGTTACTAGCCATAGTAGCATTATGCCCACTCCCACCGAGACCAGGAGATGCAGCGAACGCCACAGCGCTACCCAGGAACATACTGGCAGTGCAGACAGTAGGGCCAAGGAACGTGGCAGTGCAGCGCGTGGGCGCAAGAAATAGAGCCACCCATGGTTGTACATTAATGGGTGATGTAAGCCATAGGTGTATGGAGACTGTTTCAGATCTTGGTGGTGTGCACTGGTCATTAAACCCCATCATTCAAATACAGTAACTGGCTATGTCTCCTTACACACTCAGAAATAGTTGTGTGTTATCTCAGCCTGACTGTGTCTCCCATCCAGTGCTGCTGCCACACCAGCTGCGCAGGGCTCTTGCAGTGGATTGTCCCCCCCCTCGTCCTCAGAGTCAGTTAGTTCCACTGCTGTTCCTTTCTTTGTGGCAAGGTTATGCAGCATTGCACATGTTGCTATTATTTTGTAGCAGATGATGGGGCGGTACTGACGTGCACCTCCACTTTTGTGGAGGCAACAAAACCTGCTTTTTAGCAGTTCAAAGGTGCGCTCCACAACGTTGCGCGTGCTTTTATGTGCCACATTGTATCTCCTCTCCCTAGGGGTGGATGGGTTGAGGTATGGGGTTAGTATGAATGACCGAAGGGCTTATGCACTGTCACCTAAATGAGAAAGAAAGTGCCATTAATTTGGGTCACCAATACGTTAATCCAAGGTATACATCAGGGTGTGTCACATTGATTTACCTAGTAGGTATCCTTCCCCGAATTCACCAGCAGACAGAATTGTGTAGATCCCACTGTTCCTGAATATGTAGGAGTCGTGGGTACTTCCAGGGAATTTGGCCACAATGTCAGTGATGATGAAGTTTGCATCACATATCACCTGCACGTTGATGGAGTGAGTGGATTTGCGGTTGCGTATATGTATTCTGTAGCTGCAGGTGGGCAGATTGGTATGTGGGTCCCATCAATGCAGCCTATTACATGTGGGCACTGTGCCTTCCAGCTTGGTCTGCTGCAGCTCCACCTGTGTGCTGGGGAAGCATATGTAGTGATGCATTCTCTGCATCATGGCGTCCAGAAAGGAGTTGAAGAAACGGGACAGGCAGCTTTGTGAAACACCACCTGCTGCCGCTATCACTGCTGGTAACTTCCTGATGCCAGGAGGTGCAGGCAACAGAGCACCTGTACATGGGTGGGTATTGCGTGCGCCCTTGGTGTCTGATGCTCCAGACACCAAGGGCGCACGGTGCAGGTCCCGTATCAGGTCAAGGATGGTGTGTGGGTGTAGCCTGTACCTGTCATGGATTTCTGGCTCAGTCATTTTGATCAGTGTGACACGCAGTCTGTACACACGCTCTTCCCATCTCCAGACCCTATGTCCTGCTGCTCGCAAACGTAGCCACCTTGCTATGACGTAGAGGGCTGCCATTGTGTTTACACTGTTGCATTTTGGGGCTGTTTTTATGCACTGCACCTGATTACCACCTGCTCTGGGTCAGTGGTAATTACCGATTCTTTAATACCGAAGTTGGACAAATTCGATATTACTGAATTTTGCTACATCTCATTACCGAATGTTTACCGATTCCTTATTTACCGGTTCGGTATTTTGAGGTTTCGGTGTTGACTGATTGGTAAATAAGGAATCGGTAACTGTTTCCCTTTAATTTACCGATTCGTTACTACAGATGACATTCTGTAATACCTACATCGCACAGGGCTAAATACCGGTCGGTAATGCAGAAATGTATCGAATTTCGACCTTACAGACCGGTATTTAGCCACCTACATCTAGCCCTTGGTCACATGCACTGCAATCATCACCCCTTGATATTGGAATTTGGGCTCCTCATTTTGGGATAATAGTGGATTCCATCCTAGGCCACTCATTAAAACATCTGTGAGCTCCCTTCTACTGTTGAGAAGGTTGTAGCACTTGGCTGCACTAGGATTTGCAGCTAAGAGGAGATCCCAAATGATGAACCATGCCACCTTGGTGGGTGATGGGATTCCGTCCTCTTTAAAGGGACTCCTTTGACCTAATTAGTTTAGTCTGTTGTTGCCTAAGTTTATTTCTCATAGACCAATGGTTTCTTTAGTGTTATGTAATCCCACATGCATAGCCAGAGCTATATGGACAGATTTAATCATTAAAATCTCCCACCCAGAGGATACACAAGGGGTGCCACATCTCTGAGAGTGTGTTAATTTATACCTCGAATGCCATTAATGACTTCAGAGATGCTATGATTAAAAATATTATAGTACCAGTTAATCACTAATAACTTAGGTTGTACCAGGTTAGAGATCATGACTAATTGATACCAGGGGGAGGTGCCGACAACTGTAACTTTTATAGTTCCAAACTTTACTGAGATCAACATTGCCAGACCTCCTTTAGCCTTTCTTGATGGTGAGGGAATGGTTTTAACTATGTAGGAGCTATATCCATTCAATGCAATATCCTTTGTGTACTATGTCTCTTGGAGGCAAATAATATCAAGATCTGTTATAAACGTCATCCGGGACTCGTCTGACAGTTTAGAGCCAAAGCCTGCAAAATTCCATAAGTTGAGTTTGAGGAGAAACTTTAGTTTGCCACATTTATCCAATTGAGTGGCTTCATTATTCATAACTTGTGTGTCCATGTTAAAGGACCCAGGAGCCTCCCTAGACAAGGTCTCACTTAAGGATACATTTTGGAAGAGGAGTGAGCTCTCACAGTTGTCCCATTTGTTCATATTAAGGATTACATTGCTAGAGAGGGTTTCCGGTGAAACACCAGAGGCCCTGTCGACAATTAAATATAGTTGAACTTCAACCCCCTGATCTCTATGGGAAGACCCTGCTGTCATCGGAGCTACAGGAGTGTTAGAGCACCCAGTTAGTCAATACATTTCTAACACCCCTGAGAGGACATCAAAACGATGAAGAAATATGTGATCTTATGGAAAAAACCAATAGCAAATTACAAATCTTGGACGATAAAAGGTATTTTCTTGACAAAAGGATTTCAGAGGTGGTGCAACAGATTAGTGACATTCAGGATGCAACTGCAAAACTTGATTCTAAGCATTAAGACATTTCGAAGCTTGAAAAGATAATGGAGGAGTTAGAAATAGAAATAGAAGAAATAATTTAAGGATTTATGGTCTGCCAGAGGACATTGGGGGCGAGCCCTCAATTGCATCTTTGCCTCGTTTGTTCCCAAGTTGCTAGATTTACCAATATCTACAAAGCTTAATATGGAAAGAGCACATAGACTGGGCCCAATGAAGGGATCCTCTACTTTTTCTTCTAAACCAATGACCTCATTAAAGTTCTCAATGCCATAAAGACCAAAAAACAACTATCTTGGCTTGGTCATAAAATCTTCCTCACTCAAGAGAAGGAGACAGCGAGCAAATGTAAGGAATTGTGGGATATCTGACCTATTCTCTGATTTATGAATGCTTGCTATGGCTTGATTCATCCTTGTTTCTTTAAAATGACTTGAAAGGACAAGACAGTCACTTATGAGGGGAAACAACCTTTACAACGCAACTTTTACAACGCACTACCATTACAACAAAACTTTTACAACGCAACATCCATTACAACGCATGCCATTACAACGCAACCATTACAACGCATGACACTACAACGCATACCACTACAACCCATGTCATTACAATGCAGTCATTACAACACATACCATTAGAACGCATACCATCACAACACATAGTACCCTTAAACTATCCAACACTTACCCTACTGTTGCACCCCCTGGAGTTAGGATAGTAAATTTTACCCCTACACTATCCAACACTTACCCTACTGTTGCACCCCCTGGAGTTAGAATAGTAATTTTTACCCCTACACTATCCAACACTTACCCTACTGTTGCACTCCCCTGGAGTTAGAATAGTAATTTTTACCCCTACACTATCCAATACTTACCATACATGCAATGTAATGGTATGTGTTGTAATGGTATGCTTTGTAAAGGTAGTATGCGTTGTAATGGAATGCGTTGTAAAGGTAGTTTTTAAAAATTCGTTGTAATGGCATGCGTTGTAATGGAATGCGTTGTAATGGATGTTGCATTGTAAAAAATGCGTTGTAAAGGTATGTGTTGTAAAAGTATGCGTTGTAACGTCATACATCCCTTATGAGGATCCAGGAAAACGTAAAAACATTACTTCTGATCACTGAGATGAAATAATGGGTACTTCAACACCTTCTTTTTGATATTGATGCCAAAACCTAATGCCTTGTGCATTAGGGTTTTGCCAAATGGTTACATTTATTATGGTTAAAGGTTTGATTATTTTTTTTTCTAATTACAGATATCAACATTTTGTCTGTCTCATAGCTTGTTCTATCTTATTATTGTGTCATTATTCTACCACTCCTGTAGCTCCATGGATGTGTCCTCTTTGTTATGTGCTGTTTCCATTCTTCATTCTTGTATTCCATAAAGGTATACTGTACAGTTGCCTTTCTTGGTTTGTACTGTCTATTTGTTTTTTCTAGCACCTTTTTTCTTTTATCCCTTCATTTTCCCTTTTCTTTTTCCCTGTCTTGCTATATCTACTTTTTCCGGTCTCTTGTTTCCTCTTTCTTTTAGTGTGGTTCATATCCTATATTTCTTCTTCTACGCTGCTCATTAATAGTTCTACTTATTTATATAGTTTTTTAATAATCAAAGCTATATCTTGGAAAGCTAAAAGTTTGAATAGTTCTATCAAAATACAGTGAGTTCTTTCTCACTTGGCCAAATATAAACCATATCTTGCTCTACTCCCAAAAAATCCATATATCAGATTTGGAAGCTCACATGCTTCAAATAAATTGGGTTGGGAAAGTACTTGCTTCTCTGGTGGCCAATAAGTAGAATGCTATGGTTAAACGATGTAAAAAATATTAAGATGTTATTATTATCTTACAACAAACTGACGAGGAAGGTTTTCTCGTATGTATCTTATTTTAGACATTACCATTTATGCAATTATTTTAATTGTAATTCATAAGATATTTTTATATTTCTTTGTTCTTAAAGCTATTGAACTATGTTATTTTCTACTGAAGGAAGCCTTCAAGCTTACAAAAAGAAAGGGATTGCATATGCCAAGACTCTTAAAGCATTTGAGCCAGGCATTTTGTGTCACTGTCAATGCCATTTTATACGGTCTGAAGTAGTATTGGCACAGTTGGCATAAAGACAAGAGAATTCTGTTGGGGCCACTGTCTGGACTCTACTACTAGCAGAAATTAGGTATACAATTATGATAAAGAGTTAGTAACATATTGTTGGGTGGTAGAAAAATCAAAAGGTTTTTTGTGGGAAAATAGGTTTATTAACAAAACAGATCATAAGCTGTTGGACTTCATCCTCAAAAATGAGATTGTGTATAATTCTTTACCGAGATGTGTCAGGCTTTCTTCCAAGTTACTTAAAGACCCAGATTGGCATGGAATACGTCTGAGAGAAGACATTTATTAATTGATTGTTTGTTACCCTTGATTTTAGCTGAGGATGGTAAAATTGAAGAACTAATGCAAGATAAGAAATCACATCATTGGAATTTGATCAAATGTGTAAAGATTTATACCAGAGAGTGGCTATGGGAGAAAGAAGTACTGCTCAGTGTGCCCAGCCACATATCAAGGTTCAAGGATAACTGTTGATAGAGAATGAGATATTATTACATAATTATATTTTTTTGCCTCCAGAGAGGCTCATGAAACGTTTTGTGGATAGGGGGCCTGAAGGTCCAATTTTCCAGACCCTGACAACATGTACTGTTCGTTTCGAGTTGTAGCAGCTGATTATGGAAACAGCCTTTCAGGAAGTTGTAAAATTGTGAGTTATATGTGTTAACAGTGACAAACATGCAAACAGCATTCGTGGTTTGATGCAATTACCTGAAAGACCGTGAAGCACATTGACTGTGGATTTTATTTTCAATAAATTGTTTGATGGGGTGGGGCTTTCTCAGGAAGTCATCATAGATAATGGCGTCCAATTTTTAGATCGAAACATATAAGAAATCCGTCAAGATTGTTGAATTTGTCATTATGTATATTTATACCAATGCCCAAGCCAACAGCCTTGTTAACAGAATTAATAGGTTTTAGTCAAGTGAATTCAGTGGGTAAAAAGGAGTGGGATGAAGATAGAAAAGGTAGTCCAGATCATAATGTTCTAACCCACATTCAAACACAAGTTTATCTCCATTTGAATTATTAAGATGAAGACAATTTTCATCAGTGTCTTGGCATGTTGAGAAAATGACCTGACAGAAGAATGAAGTCAAAGAATATGGATGGAAAGATTCTGGAGAAAAGTAGGAGAGCTACAACAAAAGTCCAAAGTGGAATGCGATGTCAGAAGGAAAACGAGAAAAACTGATTCTGTAACTTTTGATTGACTTTACATCAGAGACCACAGTTTAGGTCAGAAATTAGATTTCAAGCTTTGGGATCCAGTAGGGTTGATCAAGTAAGTAGTAGGAATGTGAGAGCTTGTGGGAAATCTTGATGGAATGTGGAAAAGGTTGTTAGAGGTGGGAGAGTTAAAAACATCTATATACTGGCTAAACAATGTATTCAATCTTGCCAGTTACTGATTGTTTGTCAACTGTACACTACACATCTGATAGCATAAACATGCCTCCCACATTGTTGCAAAGGATGTGGCACTCATATGCACTTCCATGTTTCAGAGTATGCAGCTTATTATCAGATAATACTGCGGCAAATGCATTATATGGCATCAGGTTACCTACGTCCTTTCCTCTTCTGCATCAATCCGACCGGTCCCTTTAACCAGCAGCTCTCACCGTGCATTGAGCCATGGTCCATGCAGGTAACAGCGGTGGGGTTGTGGGACTGTGTTGGGTGGGGGATTTCGAGGGACGATGCTGAGGGAAAATTAAATAAATAATTAATTTTCCCTCCACATCGTACCTCGAAATCCCCCCCACACGGCCCCACCGCTGTTACCTGCACGGACCTCGGCTGCGTGCATTGGGAATAGGGGGGCGCTTAATATTCCTGTGCTACTGCTATTTTTGGTATAGAGAGATGTGTTCACTATATAGTTAGTGTTGGACAGGCCACATGAAGGGCTTGCTCCCTCCCCGCACGACCAGGCCCGAGCCCGGCTCCTCAGGTGTTACACGCAACCACTACCCGTTTCCCGTCTCCTATGGGACCCCTGCCCCTGAACATCTCCACCTCATGGGCCCGATCCCCTACCGGCCCTCTCGCCCGGCCTGGGCGCCATCTTGGACACAGCACCACGAGGCCGCGTGGCCTCCGATCGACCCTAACCCTGGGCCTGGCCAGGCCCCGACATCCCGGCACCACCATCCACCCAGGAGGTGAGCGGACTACTTGGCAGGTCAATGGGAGAGAGAGGTGTCGATGGCTCTCCCCCGCCAAGTGCCGATCGCCCCCAGCTCCCCCAGGCGCTGGCTCCACCCCCCTGCTGGGTGTCTGGACTCCCTCATCCCGGACCTCCCGACCTCCAAGTGCGAGGGTCCGGACATCAAAGGGCGCCAGACCTATAACTGGGGCAGCTCCAGAGCAGGAAGGCAGTTGTATCCTGGAGTCGAGAGACGCAGTGAAGAACTCATCCTTGACGGACTACTGGCGCTGCCGTAGCCCTGCCTTGCGAACTATCGTCCTGCCTGCTGGCGCTGCCGCAACCTTCTGAAACCTTCATCGTCGTCGGGACCTGCTGGCGTGGCCGCGGACCGTTTGTAACCTCCACCTCCATCGGGACCTGCTGGCTCCGACGCGGCCCGATCATCTAGAACGCCGAGCTCGAGGATTGTGAGCTATTTCATCTACCACCATATCCACCAGATTGGTAACGAGACTGTCCCGCTACCCCCTTACCCAACCAAGAGACTAAATTAGAGGGGACCCCGGAGTCCAGACCTCCTTGTACCATTTCACCGTACCTAAAGAATTGCTTATAAAATAACGTTGAACCGTATCCTTGTGTGGTGTACGTCTGTGGGGGGGAGGTTACTTGTCTGTACGATCGCTGGAGACGGCTCTCCCCGGAGACCTCTCCCTCTCTCCTCGGCCGACCCTCCCGGTCCGTCTAACATTGGTGGCCAGCGGCGCGATCCGAATCACCGCATAATCGTACAGAGAGTAGCTCACCCCACGACGAAATCACAATGACAACCAAAGAAAGCGGATCCACCGAGAAATTCCAGATAGAGAAATTGGAAGAATACAGCCATCGTGAGTTGAAACAATTCTGCATTGAACTAGGTATCGCTACCACCGGTCTAAGTACTAAAGACGATTTCAAGCACGCCATTGAGTCTTGGGCAGAAACCGGGGCCGTCAGACCCCCGGACCAAAATGTCGCAGCAGCAGAAAAAGACACCACGGCTCCCGAGGAGCGAAGAACGGGTCTCTCGCAAGACGAGATCCAAGAACGAGAAAGAACCCGACTACATGAACTAGAAATGGCCCGACTCAAAATGGATGGCGAACTCAAGTTAGCCGAACAAAAACTGAACCTGGAACATCTGCGGCTCCGAGAAGAACGGGAAGAGAAACAGAGACAAAGAGAGCTCGAGGAGAAGAGACTGGCGTATGAACATGAGCGCAAACTAGCTGAGATAGACTTACGCAAGCAGACCAAAGAATTAGGGGTGCCCGAGCAACCGCGCACCCCAGGGGCAACAGAAAAAAAAGTACACATCCCCAAGGATGTCGTTCGAGAATATTTTCGAGAGGACGACATACAGCAATGGTTCAAGGCCTACGAGATCGCTATGACCTCCCACCGGATCGATCGAAGCGACTGGGGAGCCGGTCTATGGGGGAGGTTCCTCAATGAGGGCCGCGATGCCCTGCTACAGCTCCCAGACCATCTGATGACCTCCTATGACCACATGAAAGCTGCCCTCCTCACCCGCTATGGGCTCACACCCGAAATGTACCGCCAGAGGTTCCGAGACTGCACCCGGATCCCGGGTACGACTTGGGTGGAATACGTGAACTATTTCAGCCGGGCCTTCGAGGGTTGGATCAAGGGAAGCAACGTAACGACTTACGAACAACTCTTCAATCTCATGGTATGGGAGCATCTATCAAACAACTGCTTCATCGAGCTCAGGCAACACCTCCTAGATAGTAAACTGACTGATCCACGGCAGCTCGCCGCCGAGGCTGACCGGTGGGAAATCACCCGAGTGGGCCGAAATGGGTCCTATGAACAGAACCGGAACCACCACGGTCAGCACCGTCCCCGAGGTGGAGGAGGGGGCCAAGGACGAGGAAGAGACAACGCTCCGGCCGCCCCCGCTACCAGCACCCCACCCCCGGCCAACCGGGGCAACACCCCGGCGCGGCCGGGATACAGAGCCAATGTCACGTGTCACCGATGCCAGCGAGTCGGCCACTACGCAAACGACCCAAATTGTCCACAGAGCCAGACTCCGAGACCCCGCCAGATGGCTGCCGCCGCCCTGGGGGAAGAACAAATCTCCGAAGAACATGAAGAATGTGAGCAAGAACACCAAGAATGGGAGCCAGCCGCCATGGTTCTAGCATGCCTAGGGGGAAGAGACATGGTCCCGCGGGTCCCCCTACCCGCCAACACCCAGAAGTACAGTCAATGTGTGAACATTAATGGACGCCGGGCTGAAGCCCTACGTGACACCGGGGCCAGTGTAACAGCCGTCCGCTGTCACCTGGTGACCCCGGAACAGATCCTGCCGAACATTCTCTGCCCTGTCCGTTCAGCCGACAATTCGGAGAGTCTATGTCGGATGGCCTGCGTCCCCTTCGAGTGGGGAGGAGTCTCCGGCATGTTGAAAGTGACGGTCCGAGATGACGCCCCCGTAGACTGTCTCCTGGGGAATGACCTTGAGAGTTCCCCGTGGGCCGCCGTAGAAAGGAGAGAGCACCTGGGGATGTTGGGCATCCCGGACTGGGCGTGCGTAACCACCCGGTCCATGGCCGCCCGTGCCATCCCCCGACCCGAAGAACCTGAATGGCCGGCACCTCCTCCCCCAGTCGCTCCAGTAGAAGACACCGACCGGGCCGTCCCCCCAGAACAAACTCCCGAGGGCCTCGTTCAGCCTCAGGACCTTCCCGGCCTGGATCAGTGGCGTCAAGAAGGGGGGCCCACCCAGGAACAGTTTCGCCAAGAACAGAAGACCTGTCCCTCCCTCGAGGGACTCCGCCAACAAGCCCTCGCTCAAAGCGCAGGGGATACTTCCGGAACCCATTGGGTCTATTGGGACAATGACCTGTTGTACAGCGAACAGAGAATCGCGGAGTTAGGGGCCAGTCGAGTGCTAGTGGTGCCCCTCCGCTTTAGAGACTTCTTGCTAAACCTGGCCCACGATGTCCCCCTGGCTGGCCACCTGGGTCAGGATAAAAGCTACAGTCGCCTGGTCACCCACTTTTTCTGGCCCAAGATGAGGAACGATGTACTCCAGCACTGCCGATCTTGCCCCACGTGCCAAGCCAGTGGGAAGAGCGGCCGCAAGCTGAAAGCCCCCCTGCAACCTTTTCCAGTGGTCACCACCCCGTTCGAGAGGGTGGGGATAGACATTGTGGGGCCCCTAGACCCCCGTACAGCACAAGGACATCGGTTCATCCTGGTACTGGTGGACCACGCCACCCGCTACCCTGAGGCTGTCCCCCTGCGAACTGTGACAGCCCCGGTAGTCGATCGGGCCCTGATGGGGATCTTCTCCCGTGTGGGCTTCCCCCGGGAAGTCGTCAGCGACCGAGGCACAAACTTTATTTCAAAATACATGAAGTCCCTCTGGCAACAGTGTGGGGTCACCTACCGATTCACGACCCCCTATCACCCTCAAGGAAACGGACTCGTTGAGCGGTTCAACCGCACGCTCAAAGGGATGATTGGGGGGTTGGAAGAGCCCCTCCGTCGCCAGTGGGATGTGCTACTGCCGTGCCTCCTCTTTGCCTACCGAGAAGTTCCCCAGAAGTCCCTCGGCTTCAGCCCGTTTGAACTCTTGTATGGACACCCGGTACGCGGGCCGCTCAGCCTAGTCAAGGAAGGCTGGGAAATGCCTCCACTAAAGAACCCTCCAGATGTTTTCAAGTACCTCCTAACCCTCCGCAACCAGACCTGACGATTCAGAGAGATGGCAAAGGCGAACTTGGAGGCCAGTCAGGAAGACATGAAAAGGTGGTACGATCAAAATGCCTCCTCCATCGAATTTGAACCCGGCCAACAGGTGTGGGTAATGTCCCCCACCGAGCCATGCGCCCTGCAAGACAAATGGACGGGGCCCTTCAAAGTAATTGAGCGCAAGAGCCCTGTCACCTATCTCATTGATATGGAATCTTCACGGAACCCTCTCCGGGTCCTCCACGCTAACAGGCTGAAACCCCATTTTGTGCGTTCAGAACTCAGCCTCCTGATGGCAACAGACAATGGAGCCGAGGAGGACTCCGAACCCCTCCCTGACCTCCTACGGACTCGGGAGAAGGACGGCTCCGTGGACGGGGTCCGACTCTCGGAGGCCCTCACCCTGGAACAACGCCAAGGATGCCGAGACCTCCTGCTACAGTTCGCCACCCTGTTCTCCCTCACCCCAGGGGTCACCCCCTGGTGCGTACACGATGTGGACACTGGGGACAGTCCCCCTATCCGCCACCGGGCCTACCGCGTACCAGATCGGGTACGGGCCTGCATCCAAGAGGAGGTGGCCAGGATGCTCACGCTCGGGGTCATCGAGCCCTCCGACAGCCCCTGGGCCAGCCCAGTAGTACTGGTCCCCAAAGCGGCCGCCCCCGGCGCCACGCCGGAACTCCGGTTCTGCGTCGACTACCGGGGCTTGAATGCGGTCACCAGAACCGACGCACATCCCATCCCCCGGGCAGATGAACTAATCGACCGCATGGGAGCTGCCCGCTACCTCAGTATCTTCGACCTGACAGCGGGCTACTGGCAGATCGGTCTCACACCCCGGGCCCAAGAACGATCTGCATTCTCCACCCCTGATGGCCACTATCACTTCAAGGTCATGCCATTCGGCATGAAGAATGCCCCAGCAACGTTTCAGCGGCTAGTTAACCAGGTCCTGGCGGGGCTTGAAGAATTCAGCGCCGCCTACCTGGACGATATCGCTGTGTACAGCCACCACTGGTCCGACCACCTCCACCACCTCCGAGAGGTGCTACAGGCCCTCCAACGAGCTGGCCTCACGATCAAGGCCAGCAAATGCCAAATTGGCCAGGGGTCCGTGACCTATCTCGGGCACCAGGTGGGAAGCGGTCTGGTGGCCCCTCTGCAACTCAAGATCGCTGCCATCCAGTCTTGGCAGCCCCCCATCACCCAGACCGAGGTCCGCGCCTTTTTGGGACTCACAGGCTACTACCGGCGGTTCGTGCGAGACTATGGCAGCATTGTGGGGCCCCTCACGGAACTCACATCCAAAAACCAGCCAAAGAAGGTCAACTGGACCCCAGACTGTCAAGCGGCCTTCGAGAAGCTGAAGGCCGTCATGTGCTCCGCCCCTGTGCTCCAGGCCCCCGACTACAGTCGGGAGTTTATCGTCCAGACGGATGCCTCCGACCATGGCATTGGGGCAGTCCTTTCCCAGTTGAACCCCGAAGGACTTGACCAGCCAGTGGCTTTCATCAGCAGGCGACTCCTGGCCCGAGAACAACGCTGGAGCACCATTGAGAGGGAGGCCTTCGCCGTGGTGTGGGCCCTCAAAAAGCTCCGGCCCTATCTCTTCGGCACCCACTTTCGGGTACAGACCGATCACCGGCCCCTGCAGTGGCTAATGCAGATGCGGGGGGAAAACCCGAAACTACTACGTTGGTCCATCTCCCTGCAGGGGATGGACTTCACTGTGGAACATCGGCCTGGGCAAGACCACGCCAACGCAGATGGCCTGTCACGCTTTTTCCGCCTTGACGAGGAGAGTCCCCAAGAGGATGGGTGACTCTCCCCGCCTTCAGCTGGGGGGGATGCATGTTGGACAGGCCA